>NC_090730.1:15333728-15341228 GCF_036898095.1 Palaemon carinicauda
TAGAGGAAAAAAATCTTAGTTTTATAAGTGAGGAGGTTTCGCCAATGGATATTTTTTTATTGATGTTACAATATAAAAAAAATTCTAATTATCCAATTATTTGCCTATGCATTCTAACTGTTACTGTATTTATATACTTAAAAATTCTAGCTGTTAGTTACTCACAACAAAATTTATTCCAATAGACGCTGATTTACAAATAGCTTTTTCTTGTAGGTAGTTACTTAGAGAAAAATGTTAATTCCAAGTGTAAATCAATACATTTGAAAACTTATTCTAACTCCATGTTCATTACAAAATAAAGGTTATTCTATGTGGCATTTAATTACAAAACCTACAGTTACTTAAACTTATTCTAAGCACGAATTATTAAAAACAAAGCTTACTCTTAATGACAATTATTAGTAAGCAAAAATTAACAGTTATGTATGCATACAATATAAACTTGATTTAACCAGGCATTTGATCATGAAAAAAAAAAAATATGTAGAAAAAACCACAATACAGCAAGTGTTTCGATTTTCTGGGAGAAGGGTAATTGTTTATGAAAAAAAAAAAAAAAAGTTGTTCGCTTATAGAAGCTTATCATAAAGACTGACAACATAAAAAAAAAACTACAAAAAGAAATCGCTCATGAAAGTACATTGATATATATATAAAAAAAGAGATTTTTATGATATCACAGTTCAGCTTATTCAAAGGAAAACCAAATAGAAAAAGATTTAAGATACCAATTCCAGCAAATGAAGCCGTTAAATAAAAATGATCCATCTATTTAAAAATATAAAAAAAAGAAATAAAAGATACAGAAAACTGGGTCTCGAGACATTTAATCTACTCCCAACCGGGTCGCGAGGCAAAAGGGAATCGAAAAGTTTCATTCTAATTAAACTGTGAGAAGCATAGATTAGGATGCATTTATTCCGATTAGGGAGAGTGCTGGGAAAATGTAGTTTCAATAAATATCACATGACAGATTCTAAATCGTACGAGTTTCTTAATTTGAGTGGTTCTTTTTTAGGAGAGGCAAATTGATTCTGTTCTTCAAAATGGTTAGTTTTTAGAAATACCGAAAAAAAAAATTCTCTTTTGAGAGAAAGCTGATTAGTGCAAATAAATGAAAAAGGGGCCGAGGTTGTTGAAATGATGTAAAAGAAGATATGGCAACGTGATAAACTGAGGAGATAAACAGAAATGGAAAACCAATTAGCAAATGTGAAAATTACTTTGTTGAAATACGATGTAAAAGAACTGACAATGCGATAAACTGAGGAGGTAAACAGAAATGGAAAAACAATTAGCAAATGTAAAAATAACTGTTGAAATAAGATGTAAACGAAGAACTGACAAAATAATAAACTGAGGAGGTAAACAGAAATGATAAAAACAATTAGCATATGTGAAAATGAGTTAAGAGTATTTCAAGTTAGATAGAGGGGAAAAATATCCAATGATAGTTTAATGTAAAGATTATATAATTCTTAATTGGCTCCAAAGCATGGGGTTAAAGACGTATCGGAAATTGAGGGTCTTAGTGCCTTGCATGAAGGCGCAGTGCGTGTCAGGGGTTTCGATACACTGTTGATGAGCATTCTGTGTGAACTGACGTATGCTGAGGAAGTTTTACAGCCTTGGAAGTTCGATCACGAATCCAATTTTAAACGGGGTTTACACGGCCGAATGGTTCGTCGAACCCGGTTGTCGAACCTGCTTGTCAAACGGTTCGAAGTGGTGGAAGACAGTCCTAAATGCATAAGGTTTGTGGACAATGAAGCCCCGCCCACAAAAGTCAGGCGAGAACAGACTTTCTTCGAACCATTCGACGAACGTGTTCGATAAGCAAATACCCGGTTCACACGTTCGAACATCATTTCAAACACTTGTCTGTTAAACAGCGTTCGACGAACCGTTAGACCGCGTAAATCCGCCTTTAAAGTATGTGTAACACTGTGTTTTTTCTGAAGCAACCCAACTTAAACTCGCACACACACACACACACACACACACACACACACACACACACACACACATATATATATATATATATATATATATATATATATATATATATATATATATATATATATATATGTGTGTGTGTGTGTGTGTGTGTGTGTGTGTGTGTGTGTGTGCGCGCGCAAATACAATGTGTTTGCGTAAAAGATGAAAGAAATTTACTTTGGAAGCAGAACACCAACGTTGAACTTTCTGGCTCGATTCCATCGTACACGTAACCATCTAAAGTACGAACTTGAACAGAACTTAAATTTTCAAGTACATAGCGACGAGAGAGAGAGAGAGAGAGAGAGAGAGAGAGAGAGAGAGAGAGAGAGAGAGAGAGAGAGAGAGAGAGAGAGAGAGAGAGAGAGAGCATGCTCCGAGTGTACATTCTTTCGCCTCTCAAAAATAAATACTACAGATCCGAATGACTTCTATTAAAATTAACTTTCTTAACTTCCTTCTATGAGTGGTTTGACATCACGATAAAATATAAAACTAAACAAAATATAAAACTAGTCATTGTGGTAATGTTATCGAAAATGCATCTGCATTCGTCAAAAAGATAATTATATAATTGCTATAAAATTCTCAAAAATTCCATTTTGTGATTACTAACTTATAGGTAAATGTGTCACGAAAATCTTCCGTATCAATGGAAGTTTGAATGTAAAGATTTAATTCAAGAGTAAGACGGATGTGAATGTCACTTACTGTGTTTTGTGCTCCAAAATAAATGCCCAAAAGCCAGTTACTCATTTCACGGTTAATAAAAAAAATAAGTTGTCCAGCTGGTTCTATTCATCCCTACAATGAAAGTACGAAACATAATTCCCAAAACCTTACGAGATTAATCAAACCCTTCCTATTATGAGAAAGGGAGAAAACAATAAGATTTTCTTCAATCTTACAATAAAACTCCAACCACCATAAAAAAAAGAAAGAAAGAAAAAAAAAACAGGGACACTAAAACCCCCGTCTCCACTTAACCCAACGACCTACCCCGCCTTCTCTCTCTCTCTCTCTCTCTCTCTCTCTCTCTCTCTCTCTCTCTTGAAGGGCAGCGGAGGCTAGGACAAGCAGAATATTTGGGTACAAACTGGGGTCGGCCATGCACAAAAACACACAACGCCAAAAGGATCCACAGGTTTTAAAACGCTCATGTGTTTTGGTGTTTGATAGGAATTGGAATATAGGCCTAATTCCCATAAGATTCACAGATTATAATCCAGGTATATTCAAGTAAATTTGTTTTAGGACAAAAGAAAAAATGTAAGACAAGTTTTAATCAAGGTCACATTGGTGCTAACACGAACACCAACCAGGCCTACTCGCTATATAATTGCAACAATAGTTTCTTTCACAGCTTCATATTTGGACTTTAAGGCAGTTATATTACATGGCAGATAATTAATACATAATCCAAAACTCTTATTCATCAGATATTCAATAAACTCTGAGCAATAATGCAACAAGTAGATAACAGATAAATACTAAAACTTATCAGCGTTGTATTTGCCCCCCTCAAAAAAAAAAAAAAAAAAAAAAAAAAAAAAAAAAAAAAAAAAAAAAAAAAAAAGAGCGAAAAATTCCAATTAACATCAAATGTTAATAAAATATCCTATATCTAAGTACATTGATCTGTTACTTTTCACTTGAAGTGCTAATGATTTAGCTATTTTCAAGATATGACAAAACATAAGAATTGTAAATGAAAAAAAAAGATTACGCGAATAATCCTTCTTGTCTCACTATTCTACATACGTCCAAAACACGACGCCAGGTAACCCCAAACCAATCAAACAACCAACTACTGTTCCAACACACCCTCACGATAGTTCCTGAAACATAATATAGTGCACAGTATACATTCACGCAGTCAATCATAACTTCTTGGATTCAGATTTGACATACTTTTAATATTATTATCATTATCATCATTATTATTATTATTATTATTATTACTATTATCATTCCATGCTAAGCTACGTCCCTATTTGGAAAAGCAGGATGCTTTAAGCCCAAGGGCTCCAACAAGGAAAAATAGGCCAGTGACGATAGGAAACAAGGAAATAAATAGACAAGAGAAGTAATGAACAATCAAACTAAAATATTTTAAGACCAAAATTATTAAACTGGATCTTTCATATATAGGCCTAACACACACACACACCAAAAAAAAAAAAAAAAAAAAAAAAAAAGAAGAGAAACATGATAGAATAGCATGACCGAATGTACCCTAAAGCAAGAGATATCAATGAATCTAGCAACGCGTGATTGGTTGTATTAAGGTAATACAGTAACTAATAAAACTTGATTTCGACTTCAATTCATTCTTTTAAAGTTTCATGTTGGAAGCCCATGCGAACGAACTCGCTATCACGCGAAGCCACAATCAGCTTCATATCCAATGGTTGAGTACGTTCTTCGCATTTTCCTTTGCCTCTCCATTCAACTTTCTACTGCCTCTCCCTTTATATTTCTATTGTCTCTCCCTTTGAATATCTATTGTCTCTCCTTTTAAATTTCTATTGCCTCTCCCTTTATATTTCTATTGTCTCTTCTTTTATATTGCTATTGTCCTTCCTTTTGAATTTCTATTGTCTCTCCCTTTGAATATCTATTGTCTCTCCCTTTAAATTTCTATTGTCTCTTCTTTTATATTGCTATTGTCTCTTCCTTTGAATTTCTATTGTCTCTCCTTTTAAATTTCAATTGTCTCTCCCTTTAAATTTCTATTGTCTCCTCTTTTATATTGCTATTCTCTCCCTTTAAATTTCTATTGTCTCTCCCTTTGAATTTCTATTATCTCTCCCTTTAAATTTCTATTGCCTCTCCCTTTAAATATCTATTGTCTCTTCTTTTATATCGCTATTGTCTCTCCCTTTGAATTTCTATTGCCTCTCCTTTAAAATTTCTATTGTCTATCCCTTTATATTTCTATTGTCTCTCCCTTTGAATTTCTATTGTCTCTCCTTTTAAATTTCTATTGCCTCTCCCTTTATATTTCTATTGTCTCTTCTTTTATATTGCTATTGTCCTTCCTTTTGAATTTCTATTGTCTCTCCCTTTGAATATCTATTGTCTCTCCCTTTAAATTTCTATTGTCTCTTCTTTTATATTGCTATTGTCTCTTCCTTTGAATTTCTATTGTCTCTCCTTTTAAATTTCAATTGTCTCTCCCTTTAAATTTCTATTGTCTCCTCTTTTATATTGCTATTCTCTCCCTTTAAATTTCTATTGTCTCTCCCTTTGAATTTCTATTATCTCTCCCTTTAAATTTCTATTGCCTCTCCCTTTAAATATCTATTGTCTCTTCTTTTATATCGCTATTGTCTCTCCCTTTGAATTTCTATTGCCTCTCCTTTAAAATTTCTATTGTCTATCCCTTTAAATTTCTATTGTCTCTCCCTTTGAATTTCTATTGTCTCTCCTTTTAAATTTCTATTGTCTCTCCCTTAAAAATTTCTATTGTCTCTCCTTTTATATTTCTAGCGCCTCTCCTTTTATATTTCTAGCACCTCTCCCTTTGAATTTCTATTGTCTCTTCTTTTATATTGCTATTGTCTCTCCCTTTAAATTTCTATAGCCTCTCATCAAATTTCTATTAACTCTCCCTTTCAAAAATTTTAGCCTACTCCTTCAGCTTTCAAATTTCTATTGGCTCTCCATTCAAGTTTCTATTGACTTCCTCTTCCTATTCCTACTACCTCTCCGTTTAAATTTCTATTGCCCCTCCATTCACATTTCTTCCATTACTCCTCATATCAACATTTTTCAGTGCCTTATACTTCCACTTTCACATTATCTCTCACTTCAACTTATTCTCACTGACTCTCCTTTAACTTTTCATTCAACGTCTCTCCCTCTATATTACTTTCCCTACCTATGTCTTCAACTTTCTTTTCCTCCCTCTCACTTCATATTTCTTACACTCCCTCTCCTTTCTTCATTCAACGTCTCTCCCTCTATATTACTTTCCCTACCTATGTCTTTAAATTTCTTTTATTCCCTCTCACTTCATATTTCTTACACTCCCTCTCCTTTCTTCATATGTTTTCAATTCCACTTCCTTTAACTTTCAATCGTTCCCCATTCAAATTATTCCCATTCATTCAAAATTCCATTAACGCATATCTCTTCCTATTTTTCTCTAAAACATCTCCCTTCAACCTTCTCTGGCTGCCCCTCCCTTCAGACTTCTCTAACAGCCACTCTTTCAACATTTCCTTCACTAACTCTTCTTCATCTTTATTACCATTCCTCTGCCTTCAACACTTCACCTCACTAAAACTCAAACCGCTAATCTTGCCTTTGAGACTCCTACCATTATATTACCTCGTTCTCAACCCGTCTGCTTTATTTGCCTTCCATTTCCATCCATTATCTCTTCAACTTCCTGTCAGTGGAGAAACGTGACTCTCAAGGGCATTGGAAAATTCTGGACATGAACATGGGAATGATTTCAAAATAAAAGAAGTTGAGAAGTCATTAACATAATGTTCTAAATCTCACAAGGTAATTTCGTCTATAACTGCTTACTGGTTCAAAGTATGGGAGAAAATTTTTTAACACAGTTTATATATGTACGTTTTCAGCGGTTTGCATAATGAACTATAAATACTGGTACTGTATTGCAGTTGAACTGCAACGTAGCTCGTTCGTTTGTTGTCTTCAAGTAACGAGTTGAATTTGTCTGTAAACTGTTCTATTTTATTTTTAACCACAAGGCAGCTTTTCTGACGAAATTGACTGATGAAGGTAATCCGTAAAAATCCCTTTCAATGCTCTCTCTCTCTCTCTCTCTCTCTCTCTCTCTCTCTCTCTCTCTCTCTCTCTCTTCTCTCTCTCTCTCTCTCTCGCTATATATTTTGGATATCGATGCTAACTGTTTTCTCTTTACAATCCTTTGGCATTACCACACGTTGTTTCATATCCTGTTTAGCACGAGTTGTTCGATCTGTACATAACTTATGCAACGGACAATTCTCTCTAAAATACGTAGTAAAAAGACCTGCCTACTAAAATAAAACAGACACATACATACGTACACACATACATACATACATACATACACACACACACACACACACACACACACACACACACATATATATATATATATATATATATATATATATATATATATATATATATATATATATATATATATATATATGCACACACACACACACTTTAGAGCTAAGTTTGCCAGCCCACAGCCACCACCCAGAGATCCTAGATTAATAGACACCTAACTGACGCCACTACCCATTCACACAGTAGGATTGGATGGAGAGAGGTAGGTCAGGAAACGCATCACGGACCTCATTATCGAAATGCTAATTTTCTCATTAGTGAGCCACAACTGTCCGTGCATTTAATTGCTCCCACTCAATGCAAGGATATTTTAACACGTAAAGAGAGAGAGAGAGAGAGAGAGAGAGAGAGAAGAGAGAGAGAGAGAGAGAGAGAGAGAGATCTGGCTCACATTCGTGAAAG
>NC_090730.1:15346228-15348728 GCF_036898095.1 Palaemon carinicauda
ATAGTGATTCATTAATCTTTTTCAAATAAAACTGTAATGATTTTCAATTTCTTCCAAGACCCCTTTGATATGGATAAGATTTCTCAACAGACATGACTATTAAATACAGGGATGTCGTGGCCTATTGGAAATGTCCCTGTCTGGCAAATGGCCGGACTGGGGTTCGAGTCCCGCTCAAGCTCGATAGTTTCTTATAGAGTCTGCAACCTTACTATCCTAACTAAGGTATCCTAACTAAGGATGAGGGGTTTGGGGGAGCCTATAAGTCAACCACTGCCTGGCTCTCCCAGGTCCTAGCTTGAGGGGAGTTGGGCGCTGATCAAATGTATATATGGTCAGTCTCTAGGGCACTGTCCCGCTAGCAAGGGCACTGTCACTGTCCCTTGCATCTGCCATTCATGAGCAGCCTTTAAACTCTTCTTTGGCATGTTACAGGCCTTCATACACTCAAAGGAAAGGAGACATTTAATCAAAGGTTACTTTTGATAGAAAAAAAAAACCTCCAAAGAACAAAGGTCTTAATGATTTTCCATATCCAATATGGCCCCATCGATCTCTGCCTTGCAACCCTTACTTCTGCTACGCCTTTTGTATAAAGCTGCGTTAAATGTTGTCAATCCTGTGAATAATAGTCCTCTGACACATTCGTTCCCTTCGTGTTTGAATGTCTCTTATTAATGCCTTTGATCACCGTGCTGGTGGCACCTCCCTCCTCACTCGGTAATCTCTTTGCTGTTCTTCGCAGTTTACACCTCTCTCTCTCTCTCTCTCTCTCTCTCTCTCTCTCTCTCCACAGCATTGGAAACAATATTTTCTCTCTCCTCCCTCTCTCTCTCTTTCGCCGGGATTGAAAAAATATTCTCTCTCTCTCTCTCTCTCTCTCTCTCTCTCTCTCTCATTTGAAAAAAATATTTTTTTTCTCTCTCGCTCTCTTCCGCTACCATGCAAGCATATCTCTCTCTCTCTCTCTCTCTCTCTCTCTCTCTCTCGGCGCCATCAATTCCTTTCCTAAAAGCATTATTCAGTTGTCTGCACCTTTCTCTATCTCCCCCAATATCCAATTTCTGTCCATCCAATATTCGTTATCTTCTCATCTGCAAATGTGCGATCCCAACCTGGCGTCTCTGCAAAACACCCAAAGGAAAAAAAGTCCTCTTTCATATCCCTTGCGTGTGCGTTTTCTCCTTGCTACGCAATACGCCTTCGTTACATACGCTTCCATTATATTCTCGTTTATCAAATCATTTCCCACTGAACTTGGATGAGAAATGCCAGGAATACACAGTTCAAAGAATACAAAGGTGTTATTGGTTGTCGGCCTGATTACAGGAGGGATTTAGATGACTTTTATGTGATCTATCAGATGCTACGCTTCACAATTCCTTGCGTTCTTTTCAGCTAGATGCGCTTCAGGCTGACACTTGGAACTATTGAATTGACAAAAACCACAAACCGCAGCTAGAGAGAGAGAGAGAGAGAGAGAGAGAGAGAGAGAATTACTGAACCTGTTGAGTGGTTTAACCCGTCTGGGGATAGAGGATTTTCTAGTACTGATGTGAGAGAGAGAGAGAGAGAGAGAGAGAGAGAGAGAGTTGAAATAGGAAGAAAACGTGCAATTCTCAATAAACTTGAATAAAACAAAGCAAATGCAATTATACAACCAAAAAATAAATAATTTTAGTTACGAATAATTTCTTTCTTAACTTCAAAATACTTCTATACACACTTCTTTGGTACCTGTGAATATTTGTATTTGGAAAACAATGTATTTAAAATATACTGGCGATAAATAAATCAAGATGAATAAATAAACAGTTCTCAGCACTCTTGCGTTTAAATAATTCTTATAAACTCTAATAAATTATTCCTAGGAGTCATACAGCTCTGACGTCAAAGAAAACCTATAAAAAATATTATATTGCCTCCCTAAAATGAATAAATACAGCCCTTAAAATACCAATTCCTTACTCTGGTTTAAGCTGCAATATACATCACAAAGTATCTGGAAAGATACAGTTACAGACAATAGTGCTCTCTCTCTCTCTCTCTCTCTCTCTCTCTCTCTCTCTCTGTGGCAATATAATACCCTTCTGTAAAATTAATCAATTAATGTCGGTGACACTATTGTAAAGTAATCTAGTCTTGTCAAAAGTAAAGATTCGGAATAAAACGTACAAATAAGTCATGAAACTAACCAATGAACAGGGAACAATCTGCTGAATAATCATGGTCTTTGGGAAGACTCGTAAACAATACAATAAATATAATCCGGCCATAGTAAGAAGAGACTATTTCTAAGAAATCTGTAACTGAACGTAACAAAAATATTCATCTAAAATTACTGAAGTTTCCATTAGGTATTTGAATCTGACGAAAAATTTGAAAGTTTGGTAAAATATTCTTTGAAATAAAACAGGAATAAAAATTTTCTAAAATAAATAAATAAATAAAAAAACTAAAAAAAACACATAATGGGAACCATCTTTTGTTACAGTATGCA
>NC_090730.1:15351228-15361228 GCF_036898095.1 Palaemon carinicauda
TCTATGCCACTAACTGGTTCTTCATTGAAAATTTCAAGAACACTTGTTCAATTTATGAGTTTTATGCAATTTCTCGTTTATTCAAAGACAGTTTCAAGCAAGTTTCTTGTACCAACGATGACATTTTTATACTTTTTTTTTTATCAGGTTCTTGTTCAAATGATAACAGATTTATGCCAAGTTCTTGTTTCGTTAATGGCAGTTTCATGAAAATTCATGAAAATTTCTGGGTTTTCGTTTTACTGAAAACATTATGCAAGTTCTTGTTTCATTAATGACAGTTTTATGCAAGGTCTTTTTTTTACAGTTAATTTGTGCACTGTCTTCTACCATTAATGGCAGTTTTACGTAAGGTCTCGTTCCATGAATGGCAGTTTTAAGCAAGGTCTTTTCTTCCGGTAATTTATGCAATGTTTTTACCATTAATGGAAGTTTAATGTAAAATCTCATTCCATGAATAGCAGTTTTATGCAAGGTCTTTTTCCGTTACTGGCAGTTTTATCCATTAATGACAGTTTTATGCAAGGTAACTTTTCATTAATGCCAGTTCTATGCTAGGTCTTATTCCATTAATAGCAGTTTTAAGCAAGGTCTCTTTCTAATAATGGCAGTTTTATGTAAGTACTCGTTCCATTAATGGTAGTTTTATGTAATATCTCGCTCCATTACTGGCAGTTTTAAATCACAAAGATCTGTAAATAACAATACTGAGTTCGGACGCTCTCTATTCATAAGATCCGATCGCAATCAGCTGAATTTGAAGACCGCGTTTCGAAGGAATCATATTTGCCACTTTCCCCGATCTAAAGTCATCAATCGTAAACAACACACACACACACACACACACACAAACACACACACACGTCCAAGCTGTTTGATAGGCGCCCTATTCCACCTAACAAGCTGTCTAGTACAGCTGCCTTGACCAACTTTGATACTCATCACGAAGAGTTGATGAGATATCTGCCAACTTTACAATGTAGCCTGTAAAAATGAAGTAAAATCATATATATATATATATATATATATATATATATATATATATATATATATATATATATATATATATATATATATATATATATAAAGTGGTGGTTGTAGAGAGTAACTACTTAACATTCACTTTAATATTTATCCTTTAACTACAAAATAGTGGAAGAATACACTGTCTAATATATTGTTCATAATCACACACACATACATACGATATACAGTTTATTTATATAAACACACACACATATACATATATAATATATATATATATATATATATATATATATATATATATATATATATATATATATATATATATATGTGTGTGTGTGTGTGTGTGTGTGTGTGTGTGTTTCAGGGAGAGGCCCCAACAGGTACAGTATAATACTATTTTAGCAAGTGTTTTTCGGAATGTTTTATTTTAAGCTCAACGCCCTTTCACTTGACTCCAGCACTTGCTGCTATCCATGTGTGAACTGCTAATCAATCCTCTCACTTTCAGATGGCATTATAGAGGCATTCATTACGAGAGAGAGAGAGAGAGAGAGAGAGAGAGAGAGAGAGAGAGAGAGAGAGAGAGAGAGAGAGAGAGAGATGGTGTTGGGCTTGACCCCGGGGAAAGAGAGAGAATAATTGATTGATTTAAAGTTTTCTGGAATCCTGACATCTAAGATCATTGATGCCGATATCATTTATATATGTATATATATATATATATATATATATATATATATATATATATATATATATATATATATATATATATATGTATATATACATATATATATTTATATATATATATATATATATATATATATATATATATATATATATATATATAAATATTCAATTAAAAACATAACAGTTAAGATGTCCTTATAAAAGTTAGATAGTTTGCAGAAGACCTGCTTCTGAAATAAATCTAAAAATGCCGCTCGCATAGTAGGACACACCATGTCCAAGAATCTTGGCAAGGATGAACCTTCTATACTCACTTCGAGCCTCAAAGAGAGAATAAGCATTTGAATATATTGTGGGTTGGTTATAGTTTGGAAAATTAAATTACGATATAAAACCACTTACATAATTTGTAATAGGATTTGTAGTATTTTTTCTTTTCAAAACTGATATTAAAAAAAAAAAAACTACATGAAAGTTATAAAATATTGAAACATTAAAAATATTACTACCCGATTAAATGAATTTAAATAAAAAAATGTAACTTAAAACATGTAATTTCCCCTGATATGTACTACCAATTGAGTTTTTAAAAGATTAAAAATTAGCATTCTAAGAATATCTGAGTAAATTATAACAAGGAAACTGGAAATCAAATTTGTATTCTCCCAAAATAAACATTGCATTTCCACCATGCAAGAACCACATTATCCATCATTTCTGGAATTTCACAACACGGCGGAAAAGGTTTGAATTCTGTCCTGTGGAACAGCTCTCTCTCTCTCTCTCTCTCTCTCTCTCTCTCTCCTCTCTCTCTCTCTCTCTCTCTCTCTCTCTCTCTCTCTCTCTCTTTCGGGTTTTAGGAAATAATGCCAGATTTATGCAGTTATATAAAAATGACAAAGTATTTTAATACATCATACATTTGATCATAAAAACATCTAACCAAAACTTCATTATACAAAAATAAATTTAAGCTTAAAAGGTAAAAGATTATTTCACTTCATACCGAGGTAAACGCGCGAGCACGAGCACACACACACACACACACACACACACACACACATATATATATATATATATATATATATATATATATATATATATATATATATATATATATATATATATATATATATATATATATTATAGTGTGCTACTATCGAAACAAGTTATCTGTTCATATATAATCAATACTATACCGTTGACCTCAGAATATTTCCGACACAAACGTGTCCTGGTAATTACACCAAGACACCTGCATTATTGCCGGCTCAATAATAAACCTGGTTTGAAATAAATAACATCATCAACAGGCTACTGACACGGGATACATTAAAATCAGCTATTAACAATATCACTTCCATTAACGGGAGGCGCCTGTTATTGAATGTAACATTTCTAACGATGTTATCTTGATACTTCGAGAGGTATAGATGAAATTCTGAACACGAGAGAGAGAGAGAGAGAGAGAGAGAGAGAGAGAGAGAGAGAGAGAGAGAGAGAGAGAGAGAGAGAGAGTACATTTAATGGGCTGATTGTTGAAATTACATAAAACGAGAACTTATTCAGTTCTCAATGTATATTTCATGAAATTTGCCTTTACATTTTACATTATATAATTTTCCACATTATTTTCAATTGCCTTTCTAGCTTTCACTATTCCCTTTTAACGTTGCTATTTTCCAAAGCTTCATTTAGTGATCTGATATATATATACCTTGTCGAAGAATATAAAAGTAGTTCACAGAACTAAAGAGCCTGTTACAGCAGGGTATGAAGCATATAAATTGTAAACATTTCCATATCGACCGACTACGACAATAAGATGTCATATAATGCCTGGGATATGAACTTTGATCCTAGCATTTAATTGTCAGTTTCATTAGTGCTCGTCCACGTTTAAGCTCATACACATCTATATATATATATATATATATATATATATATATATATATATATATATACACACACATACATATATACATATATATGTATATATACATATAAATATACATATATATATATATATATATATATATATATATATATATATATATACATATATATATATATATATATATATATATATATATATATATATATGCGTGGGGATACCTTAACGTGGTGAAAGGGTTTGCGCATCCCCATGTTCAACAAAGCTGCACTACTCAGGGCCACCCATACTAGGTTGGCTTGCTGTGAGCGATCAGACGAAAATCTCACTCCATCACCATTAAACAATGGTCAGCGTGCGGTTGAAAATGCCAAACCCAGACATGAATACGGTCTTGGCTGAGGAACATTAATTAAATGCTATGGCAATTGTGGCATCAATTATTTTAAGGCAAAAAATTTCTAGTTTTCTGTATCTTTTCTCGTCTTCAATAATAATCTTGAAGGAAAAGAGGGAATTTGTGACAATGCAGCTAATATATTCAACTCTCACCGACAGCTGTTTCAGCATATAACTATAGGCTTTCATCAGGGCATACTTAAAAATAAATCATTATCTTTAATTATTGGCAGTGAATTTATACAAACAAAAATTAGAACTCTGAAAGCAACAAGATGTGAAAAATTAGGATTTCACAATAATTTGCACAAAATTTAGGAAAATACTACTGAAGACATCTGGAATTTTGAAGCTTTATGGAATACAGTAAATGGAATAGCATGGTAGAAATATTGTCATTTCTCTCCATAGAGACTATAAAATATACAGAAAACTAGTCGCGTCACTGAAAATAATGTCAGCATTTTATATTATATATATATATATATATATATATATATATATATATATATATATATATGTGTGTGTGTGTGTGTGTGTGTGTGTCCCGTAGCCCTTGCAACCATGATTCAAACACTTTAAAAATACTCTGCATACGGGTGACTGCATATCAATTTATAACCATGTTGCTCTTAAGAACATTTTTCAATAATCTATAAATATTTTTATGCACGAATTTGGACCATGTTATAGTCCCACACGGCCTTCAGAAGAGACTACCACTAGATCTATATTATTCATAACTAATGAATTTTAAAGCAAGGTGTTGTTTTTGAAAAGTATTCTTCCTTATTTTCGCAGAGAAAAGGCTTCCACTGCAAGGGGCCGTTGGACCCTGACTCATATTTGAATAAACTTTAATATGGTTCATCCAAGGCTGATTTGTCAGTTTAGGTTGTAACTGATTCAGTAGTTCTGAAAAAGATGGTAATTTGGAAAGTTATCCCAGACAGAAAGATTCACATAAAGACAGTCACAGACGTAAGATAAGCTGTGATCAGAAAGTTTACTTTGAGAGAGAGAGAGAGAGAGAGAGAGAGAGAGAGAGAGAGAGAGAGAGAGAGAGAGACTTACGACAAGCTGTGATTAGAAAACAGAGAGAGAGAGAGAGAGAGAGAGAGAGAGAGAGAGAGAGAGAGAGAGAGAGAGAGCATCTATTGTGACCACTCTGGGTTTTGCTCTTTGTAAATATTCTTAAGTGCGATTGTCTCTGTTCTATAGCACTTGCGCTAAGCCTTAGTGCCAGACAAAGGGATATATAACACAAGGCCCATCCTCGTGGATAAGACGAATTTGGTACCGAAGAGAATTATGGCCGCTTTTTTTTTTTCTTCTTTTCGTAAACCCTTGTTACGTAACCACGTCTAACTCGCCTTGTATATTTGTGTTCTCTAACTAAGGTTGTAGCTCAGCTAGTAATAATAATAATGAATGAATAAATATGTCTTTCTTCAGCTGTAATAATGTGCATGTTAAAATGGCATCACTTTACGATGCACTAAACTATAATCAGAAGGTCTTTCTATATAGGAATAAAGAAACAATGAATTCTGCGGATGATAATATGGTAAAAAAAAATACAAAAATATTTGTGGAGATAGACTGCCAAGGAAAGATAAAAAACAGACGTGTAGTTAGGAACATGTCCGTGGCCTCTGTCCTCCTGTGGAATAGTAACGGCTAATGATATATATATATATATATATATATATATATATATATATATATATATATATATATATATATATATATATATGTGTGTGTGTGTGTGTGTGTAAATATATAGTATATATATATGTATATATATAGTATATATATGTATATATATATATATATATATATATATATATGCGTATATATATGTATAAGCATATATATATATATATATATATATATATATATATATATATATATATATAATATGTGTATGATATTTTCTGAAGCACAGTGAGTGTCGAGATTTATATATTTGGGCTAAACAGCCAAGAGCTGGTGCCTGTGAGGCCATTCTACGCCCTAGGGCATCTTGGGTAGAACCCGAGAGTTACAGTGAGGTAAAAGAACGCTTCAAAGACCCTTAAGTAACGCCTACAGTTCGTTGTGTGGGGTGCACTGACTGCACTACCCTCTACGGGAGTGGATTGGCTCCAGAGATATCAATTGAATAGTCACTGCCACATTCAGACCACGAGTTAATTGCGAAGACAATTTTATTGGCATTAGCCACTCCATATTTCTTGTAAAAGACTAATCAGTAGGGTGTCGAACCCACTCTACAATTATACTGTATTCTCTCTCTTGCTTCCTTTTTTATACATAACCTTCCTTCCCAAGGTTTAAAGGCAACTCATGAACGGCAGAAGCAGGGGAAAGGTACAGTGCCCTAAAGACTGACCGTGTATACATATGATCAGTAACCTCTCCACCCAAGTTACGACCAGGGAAGGCCAGGCAATAGATGCTAATGACTCAGCAAGTAGACCTAAAGGCTTCCCCAAACCCCCAATCTTTAGTTCACAAGGATGGTGATGTTGCAGACACCACAACAAACTACCGAGCTTGAGAGAACACCAGTTTAATGATATAAAGGCCGCTCATGAATGGCAGAGGCAAGGGATAATAACATTGTCCTATCAAGCAGCATAATGCCCTAGGCCTAGAGATCGACCATATATATGATCAGCGCCCAAGCCTCCTCTCCGCCCAAGATAGGACCAGGGAGGGCCAGGTAATGGCTGCTGATGACTCAGCATATAGACCTATAGGCTCCCCCAAACACCTCATCCTTAACTCACAAGAATGGTGCAGTTGCAATGACTAAAGAAACTAACGAGTCTGAGCAGGACTCGAACCCCAGTTTGGCGATCACCACGGAACGTTACCACATCGGCCACCACAACCCAATACTCGTAACTTACCATCTAGCACGCATTTCTTTTCCTACCTCCTATCATTCACATACCAACGTATCAACACCATTCCTTTGAACAAAATACGCCGGACTATGATATTTTCTAAGCTAAAGTTTTCACCACTTAAACGTAATACAATTTTCATTGCCTTTTATATATTATTACACATAATGTTTGAAAACAAACTCACCTCAACAGCTTCGATATTATTTCATCATTTGCCTTCAACATCCGCAACGTAGAGGTGGATCAACTTTGTATATTTCTACCTTGACTTCAAGAGACTACACAAATCTATGTGGGAAAACATTTGCAAACATTCAGATATCTCCGATGCTTAAATTATCAAAATGCGAGCACAAACATTTTTCAATTTTCTATAGGAGCTGCTAAGAGAAGTTATGTATGGCAGAGTCACTAACAAACCGATGGACCATCTTCCAATGATACTATGAATTAATCGGGAGAGGATTAATAGAGAACAAAGACGTTGGAAATCTACTGTATCATCATCATCTCCTCCTAAGCCCATTGACGCAAAGAGCCTCGGTCAGATTTTGCAAGTCGGCTCTATCTTGAGCTTTTAAATCAATACTTCTCCATTCACCATCTCCCACTTCACATTTCATAGTCCTCAGCCATGTATGCCTGGGTCTTCCAACTTTTCTAGTGCCTTGTGGAGCCCAGTTGAAAGTTGGTTGAACTAATCTCTCTTGGGGAGTGTGAAGAGCATGCCCAAACCATCTCCATCTACCCCTCACCATTATCTCATCCACATATGACACTCGCACTTCAATACTATTTTATATATATATATAAAAAAAAAAACCTAACATGGTACGTCTTATGATATGATCTTTTTATTACATATAAAAGCACATAAAAATTACAGTCATTATCCCCAGATGACTAAAACACTTATAAATTTGAAAGTTCTGAACAAGTGGATATTGTTTACCGTCAGAGTTTTTTACACGATCCAAATGTTGTTAAAATCAAAGTTTATTTTCACTAACACTTCCGTTAACATCCTCTGGCTTTCATTCTCTTTATTACTGAAATGCATTCATAAAACGAAACTACATATCTAATTTTCTTCT
The DNA here is from genome assembly GCF_036898095.1 of Palaemon carinicauda. Lineage (NCBI taxonomy): Eukaryota > Metazoa > Arthropoda > Malacostraca > Decapoda > Palaemonidae > Palaemon > Palaemon carinicauda. The sequence goes on from NC_090730.1 coordinate 15,359,208, forward strand.
TATTACGTTGTATGTACCAGTAGGTATATAAGTACAGTCATTATCCATTTTCTAATGAATGCGTAATCCCGACGATTGATAGATAATCTCTCTCTCTCTCTCTCTCTCTCTCTCTCTCTCTCTCTCTCTCTCTCTCTCTCATTACTGAATGATCTTCCTTTCCCCTCCTTCTCGCCCATAAACACCTTTTAATTGATATCATTAAGGCCGGAGGAAACTTAAGACGTACAAATTACACGGTGAAAATCACTTGCAGCATCCTGCCTCAATCTGCTCGTGAGTGATGACAGTGATGAATTGTGATGATGATGGCGATGAGCATTGCGTTTTATGATGAAGATTGCTAATTTAACGGCGACTTCTTATAAATGATGGTGAGGTGGGGGCGATGAGTTGATTGTGAAAATGATGAAATGAAATGATAATTCGGTTGAAAATTGGCGAGAAATGAAGATTCTATAATCATAAGAGTATTACAGATCATGACGTAATAAATTCATAAGTTGCTGGCATATATATTAGTTATAATCATTTAATAATCTCATTCTTTCAAATAATTACCTTGAGGTTATTACATTTAACAAGAAATATTCCAATGGTTAAAAATAGACCCACCAAAAAACATTTGCTCTCTCTCTCTCTCTCTCTCTCTCTCTCTCTCTCTCTCTCTCTCTCTCTCTCTCTCTCTCTCTCTCTCTCTCTCTCAGAAATAAATAAACCGGAGATCTCAATTTATGACATTTTAAAGGCAAGTTCGAGTCCCGCTCAAATTCGTTAGTTCCTTTGGTCACTACAACCTCATCATCCTTGTGAGCTAAGGATGGAGGGGGGGGGGGAGCCAGTAGGTCTATCTGTTGAGTCATAAGCATCCATTGCCTGGCCCTCCTTGGTCCTAGCTTAGCGGGAGAGGGGGCTTGGGTGCTGATCATAGGGCAACTGTCCTGCTTGCTAGGGAATGTCACTGTCCCTTGCTCTCTGCCATTCATGAGTGGCCTTTAAATTAAAACCCTTACACGATTATGATAAAATTATATTATTATTATTATTATTATTATTATTATTATTATTATTATTATCATTACTTGCTATACTACAACCGTAGTTGGAAAACCAGGATGCTATAAGCCCAGGGGACCCAACAGGGAAAATAGCCCAGTGAGGAAAGGAAACAAGGAAAAATAAACTATTTTAAGAACAGCAACAATAACAAAACAAATATTTTCAATTTAAACTAAAAACTTGAAACAACAAGAGGAAGAGAAATTAGATAGAATAGTGTGCCCGAGTGTACTCTCAAGCAAGAGAACTTTAACCCAAGATAGTGGAAGACCATGGTACAGAGGCTATGGCACTACCAAAGACTAAGAGAACAATGGTTTGATTTTGGTGTGTCCTCATCAAATCAGTAAACGAGTCAAGCAGTATCAATATCATTAAAGTATTAAGAAAGAAAAAATAAAAGATGCAAGACTCGTGTTGTAGCACCAAGTACATTGGATTATGGTACCTGCCCGTTTTCAAGGATTTCCCTGAATACCCTTTATATAAATAGAATCTCCTCGCACATAACAAATGAGAGTACGAACAGTACGAATGAATTAATAATGCTCAGGTGATTTCGTACACCTGCACAAATAGAACGGAAATTGCCCTGATATAACCAATTCTAAATTCAATATCATAGTAAAGGTGAAGTCATTATTATTATTATTATTATCATTATTATTATTATTATTATTATTATTATTACAAGCTAAGCTATTACCCTAGTTGGAAAAACAGGATACTATAAGCACAAAGTGATCCAATAGCGAAAAATAGCCCAGTGAGGAAAGGAAACATGGAAATAAATAAACTACAAGGGAAGTAATAATCAATGAAAAAAAATTACAAAAGAAGTAATAAACTATATAAAAAAATATTTTAAAAAAAGTACCATCCTGAAATAATCCCAAACTCATTGCGTTACTAAAAAAAAAAGATTGCAAGTCTTCAGTTAAGAAAAGGGCTTTCAGCACGAC
>NC_090730.1:15366228-15373728 GCF_036898095.1 Palaemon carinicauda
ATCATATGGCGAGCTTAGTCTTTTATAATATACTGTATATTTACATAATAGTATATACCATCATCTTCAGCAGCCGTTAGTAGTCCACAGCAGAACAAAGGCGTCGGACATGTCCTTTCCACTTGCGTCTGTTATGGTCTTTCCATATATACCCGGACATGACCAAACACATGCTGGTGCCATTTGTCGTGTAGTGGCCTAGAAACGGCTGCATTTGTTGTTGTTGTTGTTGTTGTGTGTGTGTATGTATGTATGTATATATATATATATATATATATATTATATATATAATATATATATATATATATATATATATATATATATATATATTAATAATGTGTAAATGTTATATTTCAACCATATATATTTTCTCTTATAGAGATGGTTCCTTCAGCTGCCAATATTCTATTATCCAAGTTTTTTTTTTCCTTTTTTTTGTTTTGAGGGTTTGTTAGCCTAATGCATTTATCTCGAGCACCACACGTGGCTGACTTCTAATAACCAATTAGTGACCCATGGAACCAAGAACATCATCAGAATCTACCCACATTGACTGACTTCCCCACTGTTGGACTTCGAAACAAAACTGGATTTCACCGGAGAAGTGCATGTGTCTGAGGATAAGCAAAAGCAACAAGACTTTATAAAAACAAATACAATCTCCCTAAGTTTTTTTTTATTTATAAAATACATTGGCATCAGGATTTATTTACTGTTGTGAATAGATGATCCAATAAACATAGTGTGGTGACATCACCCACGAACAGAAAAAAGAAAAATAGAAAAATGTGTGAACCATAAAATCCAATGGATGGTAAAATAGGTCAACAACTGAGGGAGTTGGCAAACAATAGAATTGCATACCAAACCCCATTTGAAAATACTAACCAAGGGAACAAATACAAATAAGGGAAAGGAAAAAACGAACGGGAGACCATCGAACATTTGCAACCTTGACCGTTTCAACCCTAAAATCAATAAGGATCCCCCTTCCATCGGCCGGAGAGAGAGAGAGAGAGAGAGAGAGAGAGAGAGAGAGAGAGAGAGAGAGAGAGAGAGAGAGTACTCCGGGTACAGGACTTATTTTCTATTGGATGGATAGGAGAACGTTCAGATTCGGCTTATGGACTGTGAGCTCTTGGGATCTATGTATGCACATGAACATTTGATCACTTCAACTTCCGATGGATTTAAAACGTGATCTGGTGTTGCAAACAGATCAAAATAACGGTTCCCTTTCCATTCACTGAAGATTTGCTTTTAGGCGCAGTGCATTCAAGTGGTTTTCAGATGGATATATAGCTTTCAGAAAGGGAGGTAGGTCTATGTATGCTTTGATATGTTCGTGAACATTTCATCAATTTGACATAAAAAAGGCTGATTCTAATAGAATATAGGCCGTCGTTACTTTTTCTCAATGAAATAGTCTCAGAATCTTTCTTGACATTATAGTCTACCAAAAGTAGGCCTACTTACTGTATGTAGTTCTTTAAGAGCAGCCCGATGGCATTATTATTATTATCATTATTATTATTATTATTATTATTAGACAAGTATAGATATTATAAGCAAGGATACTATAAGCCCAAGGGCTCCAACAGGGAAAAATAGCTCAGTGATGAAAGGAAATAAGGATACTAATAAACGAGAATAAATTATTCTAAAAACAGTAACATGACAGTAAAGAAGAATTACTAACTTAGAAGAAAATGAAGCACGGATTTCTGCAAGATAAGACCATAAATACAAAATTCATTAAATAAACGGAATATCTAAAAATCATTGTTTATGATTTTACACCATTGTCGAAAGATAACTGGTTTAGCCATCTTTCATAAGCTCTTAAAAGTGCTTATCCTCCCCAAAAAACCAGTTGGGGGAAAACGTTTTCATACTGCTCACATACGTTTTAGTTCCCATCTAGACAAAACTGTGGTTGGGTCTTTTTCTTGCAGTATTTTTACAAGGTTGCTTGAAAGTACCTTGCACCATTACCAAGTTTTTATTTCCCTTGACACGCACTGCCACTTAACTTGTGTTTATTAATTTGTTGAATTATTATTATTATTATTTCCTGTGTTTCTTATATTCCGTGCATAGGAACCCTACAGCCTGAAAACGAATTTTGAATGTTATTACTAAATAATTACTAAATAATTGCACATTTTGAAATTTGAGCAAAGGACAAAACCTGGCTAATAATCTCTCTCTCTCTCTCTCTCTCTCTCTCTCTCTCTCTCTCTCTCTCTCTCTCTCTCTCTCTCTCATGGGTGCACTTATTTCTTATAAACTTGGCCAGTCTAAAATAAATTCTAATCTCTCAACTGATTAGTAATCATGGCCAAATTAAAATACACTGATCCATATCACAGCCAATTAGTAAACATGGGCGGACTAAAATACACTCTACCACTTCATCTGCTCGGCCAAATAACATAAATGATAAATGCCAATTCCTAACAAACCATTTTTCCACCTTAAACCCATTATTATTAATATTATTATTATTATTATTATTATTATTATTATCAATACTTGCTAAGCTACAACCCTAGTTGGAAAAGCAAGATGCTACAAGCCCAAGGGCTCCCTACAGGGAAATAAAGCCCGGTGAGGAAAGGAAAAAGGAAATAAATAGACTATATGAAAAGTAATAAACACTTAAAATTAAATATTTTAGTAACAGTAACAACATTAAAACATAACTTTCATTTGTAAAATATAAAAAGAGACTTATGTCAGCCTGGTTCAACATAAAATCACTTGCTGCAAGTTTGAACTTTTGAAGTTCTACCGATTCAACTACCCGATTAGGAAGATCATTCCACAACTTGGTCACAGCTGGAATAAAACTTCTAGAATACTATGTATTATTGAGCCTCATAATGGAAAAGGCATGACGATAGGAATTAACTGCATACCTAGTGTTACGAATAGGGTGGTACTATCCGGGAAGATCTGAATGTAAAGGATGATCTTATTTATGAAAGACTTTAGAGCAAACATAATCCTCTTGATCACATTATAATTATTCGAGATTTCTAAAACGTGTAGCACAATACGCAAGTAAAATGTACTTGGTGACAAGGGCTGTTGGAATATGGAGCAAAACTGATAAGATAAAGTTGATCATGGTGGTGTACAAGAAACCCACTTTCAAGCAGTGAAATTTTAAACAAAAACAGTCAATGTATGTAATACAATTGGTATTGTTGCGTTTGCTATTATCATTATCATTATTATCAACATTATTCACATTTTAGACATGTAAACATAAATATATTTGATGTCATTTTAAACAAATGACAAAAACACGTGAAGAGAAATAGAGAAAAACAAACAGTAATGAAAGGATAAATAGATAGACAAAAACGACATAAAATTACAAATACACACAGACAGCAACCTTGTAAACTGCCAAGAAAGTTTAAGCTTATGGGGTAAAGTCCGAATTCTGGCGTATGGAAAATAACCAAAAGAGCAGTCCCTCCAAGATGGTCCAAATTATTGCCATTGTTCGGAAGAGAAGAGAACCATCACTTCTGGGAATTCTGTCCAGAAAAGAAAGATTCCGGAAGATTGAGGACATTCAGGCTGAAGAACAATATTCCAGCAAGGACAGAATGACAGATCTACAGCATTAGTCGTCATTTTTCAAAGTTTTTAAGGCAGTGCTATGTTGCTTTTATCAAGATCATGGTGCTATAAATCCTGAAGTCAAATATTAGCAATCAACAGACTCTGTTTAAAGTTTCAAAGGCCGCTCATGAATGGCAGGGACAAGAGACAGTGACACTGCCCTATCGAGCAGGACAATGCCCTAGAGATTGACCATATGTACATATGATCAGCGCCCAAGCTCTCTCTCCACCCAAGCTAGGCCCAAGAAGGGCCACGCAGTAGCTGCTAATCACTCAGCAGATAAACCTATAGGCTCCCCAAAAACCCCATCCTTAGCTCACAAGGATGGTGAGGTTGCAGTGACCAAAGAAATTAACGAGCTTGAACGGGCCTCGAACCCAGTCTGGCGTTCACCAGTGAGGGACGTTACTACATCGGCCACCACATATGAATCGAGAAACTAAAACACATTATACATCACCTTAATGAGTTTTGATTTTGCTATAGCACAACAACACTATTTATTGTTCAATTCTGAATCTCTACCACAAATAGGATTCACTTCATTTCGCCATAAGTTTTGCTTTCATTTGCATACTGCAGCAGTTAATTCGAATGCTATATACCATCTTACTTTTAATTAAATGTAATAAAGATCACAAACACTTTCAAACGAAGCAGGACACAAATAGGTATGAGCTTACTAGAATCATTAACAGCAAAAATATTAGAACTGACTAGTACAGTGGTGACGTGTTTGCCTAGCATTCGCATGGCAGCAGATCGATCCCCGCCCGAGACCGTGAGTTTAAGCTGTCTACTGGGAAGGCCACTGCTGTGGTAGGGCACAACAGTGGGGTGGTTGGGCTTGCCCGGCTGACGTTCTAGTGAGTATCTATTCTGATGGAATTGGAACTGAAACCAAACACCTTTAACTGAAGCTGTACGGATTGCAAGGAACAGCCATGAATTAAGGTAGACAAAGCCATTGGATCGGCCATAAAGATTTCTATTGCCTGTTGTCCATCATTTTGAGAGTATATTTCTGCTATCACCCACTATCTCATACTCCCCTAGCCTTTTCCAGCTAAAAATATCGAAAGCCTGAATACAATCAGTTCGAAAGTCTGAATACAATCAGTTTGAATAACCCATGAATAAAATCTGTAGTCAGCATTGTTTTAGGTGGCTATTTAGGTCCTAATTACAATACTGTAATTGTGCTAGATGTATTGTAGAAAGGCAATAAAATGGACTCTTTTACTACAGCATACAAAGGGCGAATTGAGAAAGAGACGAAAAGTTTGCAATTGTAAAAGTCAGCACTTCTGTAACCAGATAAAAAACAGTCTCAGCTACAAATACTAAAAAAAATCTTTAAAAAATAAGCTACTTTAATGGAAATTGTACCTTACACATCTTAGTATGTAAAATATAACTTGAAATAAAATTATACTGTACGTACACAATGGTCAGGAAGACATTGCATTAAATATCTAAATGAAAATAAAAGCCCATATTAGCCAGAAAAACTTCTAAAATGCTTTCCTAAGGAGAGAAAAAAAATGAACAGGTGATGTAAAATGAATACCATTTGATTTTAGGGTATGCCAATATCTAACAGCTTTTAACACGGCAATGCATTTAATTGCGGTAAATGTCTCCTTTCATTGTAAGAGCAAATACAGCTCAATAACATCATTAGCACAAGGACAAACAGACCTTTCTCAGCTCAGGGTTCTGTTGCCAATATAAATCTGGCAAGAGGGAAAACACACAAACGCAGGCGAGACGTATTACTCTTCGGTTTACCAGCTTTTGAGAGAGAGAGAGAGAGAGAGAGAGAGAGAGAGAGAGAGAGAGAGAGATATTTTTTCACGGTCATCCAATTGTCTTCCACTTCTTTCTCCTTCTACTTGCTCTCAAAAGGAGAGACTATAGGATTCATGGAAAACGACAATGGAGGGGAGAATTTGCTTTTTCTTCGCGTTGTGTTCAATTGGCCATGAAATCCTTCCTATTCAATATAACGAAAAGGAACAATAATGAAATCACACGACCAGTGGAAATAACAATGGAATTCCGATAATACTATCCTCACTTTCGCGTCTTACTTCATGGTCACTTGACAACATACACCCTTAAATTCAACTCTACATCATGACCAATAAGAGAAACGTGGCACCAAAGTCGTTCTCTTGATTTGGTACATCAACAAGAGGAATTTGCGAAGCGTTACATGCAATGGGGGCACACTCGTTGCACTGATATGTCAGGTACATTGGAAGATACCCCACTTTTTATGAAAACAAAACGCTCGTGTTTTCCTGATACTGACTGTGAACTTAAGTTATCAATTATGCAACGCCTGATGTGGTTTGCACTCTTCGTAAATAAACGGGAAGCGCAAAACGACATAATCTAATTTAACCTACAGGAGCCATCAATGTTGCTGAAATTTTTCCTAAGTTTGATTAATTGGCATCAATAACGACATGAGTAAATCCTAATTTGATGGATAATTATCATTAAGGACGAAGAACATAATCTAATCTGCATGATAGGGATAATCAGTAATACTAATCATAATCAAGTTCAGTGGATAAGAAGTACATTTCACATTAATCTCATACACAGTATTTCTTTATAAATACATTAAAAAAATCGTGGGGTTCAAAACAATTCTTTAAAAAAAAGTGTAAAAGAGCACTACGTGAAAACCATATTCCTAGCGAAAATATCCTTACCTGATCTAACCCGAGTTACAACCCTACACCTAACTGTATAAAGTATTAGATGTATTTAATGGTTTAAAGGTCGCTCATGAATGGCAGAGGTAAGGGACAGTAACATTGCTCTATCGAACAGTACAATGCCCTAGAGACTGATCATATTTACATATGATCAGCGCCCAAGGCCCCTCTCCACCCAAGCTACGACCAAGAAGGGCTAGGCAATGGATGCTGATGACTCAGCAGATAGACCTATAGGCTCCCCTAAATCCCTCATCCTTAGCTCAAACGTATGGTGAGGTTGCAGCGACCAAAGGAACTAACGAGCTTGAGCGGGACTCGAACCCGTGTCTGGCGTTCACCAGTCAGGGACGTTACCACATCGGTCACTACAACCCAGTGCCCTTGGAACACCCCTATCCCGGTAAATATAATTATATGAATGTTAATGGTTATCACACTATGACAAAAGCGATGTAAATATTACCTCTAGCTTATCCTCGTTTGAATAAACACTTCAGACTTCAGTTTTTTTTTTTTAACTTAATTTATGTTAATATATTACTAATGCCCGTTCTCTATAAGCTAGATACCTCAATACTAGAAACAATTATTAATCAAGAGATTGTATTGCGGATGTTTACAGTCCAATGAGAGAAAGTTATTGACGTAAACACTTCTTAGTCTCGTGATTTTTAGAGTTTAAATATAGTCTGTGGTAACCAGGGACCATAGAGGCAGTAGCAATGTTGGCCTTGGGAGCTCCTATCAACATCATACCAATCAAAACGCGAGTAAAAATGTCATAACTTTTATTTGGGCAGCAGCCACTTCCTTACTTGAGCGTCTTATATAACGTAATCAACACGCTTTTTCAAAGGTTTAAAAGCAGCTCATAAATGGCAGAGGAAAGGGCCATTGCCCTAGTAAGTAGTAAAATGCCCTAGAGACTAACCATATATGCATATGATCAGCGGCCAAACACCCTTTCCATCCAAGTAAGGACCAGGGAGGGCCAGGCAATGGTTGCTGAAGACTCAGCATGCAGACCTATAGGCTTTCCCAAAAACCCACATCCTCAGCTCACAGGGATGGTGAGGTTGCAGACACTAAAAGAAACTAACGAGTTTAAGCGGGAATCGAGCCC
>NC_090730.1:15378728-15388186 GCF_036898095.1 Palaemon carinicauda
CACCTTTGACAAATCCCTCTGAAGACCTCAAAAACACCAAAAGGATGTGATTTTCACCTCACCAATCGATTATATTATATCTCTTCTTCGTACTGTGCGAGGTGATCGTTAGATGTTAACAGAGAAGCCAGGTGTTAACAGATAACAAGCTTATATACAAGGAGTTGAGAGCAAGAATGTCACAAAAATAAAAACAATCTAAAACATGCGATAGTAAGATTAAACAGATTATTCTATTATCAGTGCAGGGAGACATATATATATATATATATATATATAAACATTAGCATTGGAGAAAAAAATAACAATGGAAACACTATAGACTTTTGCATGGCATTATGCAATTTAAAGGTGTTTCCTACCAGCGTGTCACTACATTATGCAATATAGAAGAGTTTCCTCCCGGCGTGTCACTACATAAGAATGTCTGTTAGTCAGTAAGTAAAAATGGGTACTGAGTAAAGGAGACACGATTTACAAGTAGTTGTTCTTATCAATTGGGTGATAAGACTAACGGAGTATACATGAAAAAAAGGTAAAATTAGTCATCGAATTAAGTGATTACCAGTTGGTGTCCTCATTTATAAAAGGAACACGCAAAGTAAGATAAAGGGTTGAACATGTTCAAATTACCTTCGCAAAGATAAAAAAAAGAAAAAAAAAACAAGAACAAAGAATATGAAGCCAAGTGATAATTAATTCATGAAATTAAATCATTCACGAAAACTCCACAGAAAGGTATACATTTCCGGCCAATGAATTAAGTAATGAATGATCGTTATGAAAAAAAAAAAAAAAAAAAAAAAAAAAAAAAAAAAAAACCTCACACTCACTAAACCATGATTCATGACTTGGGATAAGGAGAAATTGAGATATCAAGAATAATGATTCATTTCCTATCAATGCTTAATTATTTAATGTATATCAGCAGTAATTTCACGTAATCGTTACCTGTTGAGTCTTTTACAGCAAAAACGTCATAAAAAATCTGCACTTGAGTATCAGAAGATTCAAAATTAAAAATTTATTATAAAAATTATATATACAAATATTGCTTTTTAGGTAATAATAATTGCTTTTCGAACTAAGGTCGTAAATAGATGGTAATAATAATAATAATAATAATAATAATAATAAAAGTACCAGTACTATTCCAATCTAAATTCAACTCAAAGTTTGTAATTACCATATGAATAGTCGAATGTCAATATACTTAAGGAGTTCCAATAACGTTAAACATAAATACTAGTACTAAAAACTAGAACAACATTTTACCCATTTGAATAACCTACATTTAAAAAATTCCTCAATTACGGAGTTCAAAGTTCAAGTGGTTATTTATTAATCAACAAGAATCTTTTCGACTAAACATATCTATCGAAGATTTATCAAGAAAATCTCCAAATATATAAATTAATAAGCAGTGTCAATAAATAACTACTATTTATCATGAATTGTTAATAGCTAGTTAATAAAAATGATAGGCGCTGATGAAAAATTGTCCAAAGGTTATCGTGTGATAACGAAGAGGCACTATCTGTCAACAGTTAATAATATATACTGATAAATGAAAGGTCTAATGTTAATTAAAAAAAAAAAAATTAAAAAAAAAAAAAAAAATAAAAAAAAAAAAATAAAACTTGACTAAAAATTCAAGGGTACAAAAAGGTTACCATATCTTAGATATATAATATATATATATATATATATATATATATATCAACCCTAGTTTGGAAAGCAGGAAGCTATGAGCCCGAGGGTTCCAACAAGGATAGAATAATACAATGAGGAAAGGAAATGAAGAAAGAAATAAACTACAACAGAAGTAATGAAATAAAATGAAATACTTTAGGAACAGTATCATCAGTAGAATACATCTTTCATAGATAGACTATAAAAACTTCAAAAACAAAAATAAAGGGAAGAAAAATATGAAGTAATAGTGTGCCCGAGTGTACCCTTAAGCAGGTGGGTGTGTGTATATATACAATGAGGAAAGGAAATGAAGAAATAAATAAAGTACAGCCGAAGCAATAAAATAGAATTAAATATTTTAGGAACAGTATCATCATTTGAGTATATTTTTCATATATAAATTATAAAAGTTATAAAAAAAGGGGAAGAAAAATGTGATCTAATAGTATGTTCGAGTGTACCCTTAAGCAAGAGGGGATATATATATATATATATATATATATATATATACGATATATATATATATATATATATATATATATATATAATATATATATATATATATATATATATATACATATATATATACACATATATATATATATATATAATGTATGTATATATATAAATATATACATATATATACAGTATATATATATATATATATATAAATGAGTAATATAAGTAATATAAGCCATAATTATAATAATAATTGTACATTGGTGACGATGAAAAACCTAGTAAAGATTAATTTCCAAGGCAAAAGACTAAAATAACTAAAATCTATGAATGGATCTTTCTTATAATGCAAAATCATAGAGAGAGAGAGAGAGAGAGAGAGAGAGAGAGAGAGAGAGAACTCTTGGGTTTTTGCAACATTTGGACGTAAGAGCTCTCGCTCTCTCTCTCTCTCTCTCTCTCTCTCTCTCTCTCTCTCTCTCCTTAAGTAGGGCGATATTGGCTGAATGCATTTAATAACAGGGCGTCGAGAGGCAGGAGAGGAAAATGAGAAAATAATGTCGTAAGAAAAGGGAAGCAGTTGGGAGAGTGACGTGAGAGGGGGAGAGGTGGAAAGGATGGGGGGAGAAATAGAAAGGGTAGGAGAAAAAGAGGAGGGTGCTGATAATATAAGAAAGAGGAAAAAGAGCAGGGGAGAAGTTAGGACAAGAGAGAGGAGGAGAAGGATTATCCCCTAAAAGGCCATGAGACAATTTCTTCTCCAGAGGTATTCCTGAACAAAAGATACGATCAACAAACAACGCCCCCCCCCCTTCTCAAACCGATTACGTCTTCCCTCTTTGTCTCCCCTTCCCCTTCTCCCCTTGCATTCTCCAAATCCCCCTGCAGTCGTAAAAGTTTTCATGTCCGAAATGACCTTTCCCAAGAATATAGAAGTTGCCAGGAGACGCCGGGTCGGGGTTGGCTCATGCTTCTGTTTGCTAAGACTTACAATATCAAAATATAATATCTTATGGATCGACAGTGGAAAATCATACTTTATGGATCGATGGTAGAAAATTATACTTTATGGATCGACAGTAGAAAATTATAATGCCTTATGGATCGACATGAGAAAATTATAATTCCTTATGTATCGATAGTTCAAAATTATAATTCGTTTTGGATCGCCAGTAGAAAATTATAATTCCTTATGGATCGAGAGTAGAAAATTATACTTCCTTTTCGATCGACAGTAGAAAAATATAATTCCTCATGGATCTGCAGTAGAAAATTATAATGCCTTATGGCTCGACAGTAGAAAATTATAATTCCTTATGTATCGATAGTTCAAAATTATAATTCGTTTTGGATCGCCAGTAGAAAATTATAATTCCTTATGGATCGAGAGTAGAAAATTATACTTCCTTTTCGATCGACAGTAGAAAAATATAATTCCTCATGGATCGGCAGTAGAAAATTATAATGCCTTATGGCTCGACAGTAGAAAATTATAATTCCTTATGTATCGATAGTTCAAAATTATAATTCGTTTTGGATCGCCAGTAGAAAATTATAATTCCTTATGGATCGACAGTAGAAAAATATAATTCCTCATGGATCGGCAGTAGAAAATTATAATGCCTTATGGCTCGACAGTAGAAAATTATAATTCCTTATGTATCGATAGTTCAAAATTATAATTCGTTTTGGATCGCCAGTAGAAAATTATAATTCCTTATGGATCGACAGTAGAAAAATATAATTCCTCATGGATCGGCAGTATAAAATTATAATGCCTTATGGCTCGACAGTAGAAAATTATAATTCCTTATGTATCGATAGTTCAAAATTGTAATTCGTTTTGGATCGAGAGTAGAAAATAATAATTCCTCATGGATCGAGAATAGAAAATTATAAATCCTTTACGATGGCCAGTAGAAAAATATAATTCCTCATGGATCGACAGTAAAAAATTATAATTCCTTAAGCATTGACAGTAGATAATTATAATTCCTTATGGATCGACAGTAGAAAATTATAATACCTTTTGAATCGTCAGTAGAAAATTATAATTCCTTATGGATCGACAGTAGATAATTATAATTCCTTATGGATCGACAGTAGAAAATTACAATACCTTTTGGATCATCAGTAGAAAATTATAATTCCTTATGGATCGACAGTAGAAAAATATAATTCCTCATGGATCGGCAGTAGAAAATTATAATTCCTTATGGATCGACAGTAAAAAAATTATAATTCCTTAAGCATTGACAGCAGATAATTATAATTCCTTATGGATCGACAGTAGAAAATTATAATAGCTTTTAGATCGTCAGTAGAAAAATATAATTCCTTATGGATCGACAGTAGAAAAATATAATTCCTCATGGATCGGCAGTAGAAAATTATAATTCCTTATGGATCAACAGTAGAAAATTATAATTCCTTATGGATCGACAGTAGAAAAATATAATTCCTCATGGATCGGCAGTAGAAAATTATAATTCCTTATGGATCGACAGTAGAAAAATATAATTCCTCATGGATCGGCAGTAGAAAATTATAATTCCTTATGGATCGACAGTAGAAAAATATAATTCCTCATGGATCGGCAGTAGAAAATTATAATTCCTTATGGATCAACAGTAGAAAATTATAATTCCTTATGGATCGACAGTAGAAAAATATAATTCCTCATGGATCGGCAGTAGAAAATTATAATTCCTTATGGATCAACAGTAAAAAATTATAATTCCTTATGGATCGACAGTAGAAAAATATAATTCCTTATGGATCGGCAGTAGAAAATTATAATTCCTTATGGATCAACAGTAAAAAATTATAATTCCTTATGCATTGACAATAGATAATTATATTTCCTTATGGATCGACAGTAGAAAATTATACCTTTTGGATCGTCAGTGGAAAATTATAATTCCTTATGGATCGACTGTAGAAAATTATAATTCCTTATGGATCGACAGTAAAAAATTATATCTTAAGGATCGTCAGTAGAAAATTATAATACACGTAAGTGATTAGTTCAAATTTAATCGAAAAATTAAGAAAAATAACAAACAATTTACCATTGCATAGAATGACAGCGATTTCACTGCGAAATTTATTGGAGAATATCAAGAGAAAATTATTGGAGAATATCAAGCAAAATTTATTGGAGAATATTAGGAGAAATTTATTGGAGAATATTAAGGGAAATTTATTGGAGAATATCAAAAGAAATTCCAGGGAGAAGTTAGAACGCAAAACATGCCTTCTAGGGAGAGGGAAGGAGAGGTTCACGTGACAGAACATTGCTTGTGAATCTTGGCAGCCTGACAAAAAAGCCAATGGACTCATTTATATATATATATATATATATATATACAGTATATACATATATATATATATATATATATGTGTGTGTGTGTGTGTGTATGTGCATTGTGTGTAAAAGAGTTCTTTGACGTTTTTTGCCTGCCAAGGCAAAGTGTTTATTTTCTTATTAAAAGCAACTTCTTAATTAATTTTTCAATAGTTTTCAACATACATTACACAGTATATACAGTATATATATATATATATATATATATAAAACCATGCTTACATAAATACATACAGTATACGTGGAAACCTGATAAACCAAAATAAAAATATCTCCCTTGAGCTAAAAATACTACCGAAGCAACCAAGTCATTCAAAAGTCCGGTCGAGGAAGACCCTCAGTGGAAAAGACAAGAATAGCACCTATTAGATCACTCTAAGGAATCACTGTAGTGAACAATCTGATTAAGCACTGCAGAGAATGTTTACTTTTACGGACATAACATTTTAAAGCATCTTTTAAAGCATAGGACGGTTTTCCATATTAAGATCTCGGACTTGTAAGGTTTTTATATGCTTCAACAACCGATACTGTAGCTTAAACAATATATATCAAAATTATATATACATACATACATACATACATACATACATATATATATATATATATATATGTGTGTGTGTGTGTGTGTGTGTATAATATATATATACACAGTATATATATATATATATATATATATACATATATGTATATATATATATATATATATAATATATATAAGCTTTAGAAAGAAATGTTGTACTAATAACACCATATTAGTTACGTATTCAGCAATAACGATAACAAAACACCCTATGCAATTTAATAATTCAATTATTTCTCCATAATTTAATACAAGAAAATTTCTCCATATCTTAATACAAGGAAACCTGCCACCGAGTTGTTGAGACAAACTCAAGGTTTTTTATTCTATTAAGAAATATACATTTACAATTCTGACTATTTATAATATTGCATATACTTCATAATATATTTACATGTGTAATAAATATATATCCACAATTGCAACTTTAACTAGTTCATTTCAAATCCGTCTTAACAATGTTTTTAATTTAAAAACATATTTAGATAAATAGTAACAGTTGCAATTGTGAATACAGTATACGTTAAGTAAAAACATTTATTCATGCAAACATATTATGATGTATACATAATACATAACATTACAAATTGTAAGATTTGTGAATGTATATTTCCTAAGAAAACAAATTAAGCCATTCGTAAAAAACTAGACATTGACTAGCCACCTAACTCATCGATATCGTAGTAACACGAACAATGGCTATGCTATAACGAACGATTTTGAAATCAATCGCTCCTAGCCTCGTCACACACGCTAACACAGACACTAAATTGCCTTGCTTTTATCAAGGTAAGTAATGGATATCCCTGATTCAAATGTCTGTTCGTGTGAATATCACTGCAACTTACGTGATGCAAGGTAGGCATTAAAAGGGATTTTTATAGTTTATATACGAAAGATTTATTTTCATGTTGTTAATAATGTTCTTCAAATATCTAATTTTAATTCTTCATTACTTTGCTTGTACTGCACTTATTTTCTTATTTCCTTTCCTCACTGGGCTATTTTTCCCTGTCCCTGTTGGAGCCCTTGGGATTATAGCATCCTGCTTTTCTAATTAGGGATGTAATTTAGCTAATAATAATAATAATAATAATAATAATAATAATAATAATAATAATAATAATAATAATAATAATAATAGTATCTTTACAACAATTTTAGTTTCATTGCTTCAAACTTGATGTCCAACTTCACTTCTAACTTATTCTTCACAATAATTTCTCCTACACGTTGAATGACCTACCCAGCCCCAGCACTACACCATGTGAATTTTATTGATAAAATAAAAATTGTCTTTAGTATAGCACCACTTAATATATATATATATATATATATATATATATATTCATAAGAAATTCCTTTCCTTTTTTCTCTTTTATATTTCCCTTTCTATTTACTTCTATGTATTCCCATTATCTTTTCATCCTTCTCTTTATCAATAGTCCCGTGTCACTCTTTGGGACTCACCTTTTCCATACGCAAGGGAGTAAATTTTGTTTGCTTTCATTCCCAGATTAAAATTAATAAATACAAAATAAGAAAGATATCTACCAAGTATTCTGGATGAACAACCTCTTCCTCTATCAATAGAATTAGTAATCGTGACAATCCAACAGTGAAGTAAAGCTAATGAGCAATTCTCAATGACAAATAGATTGAATTAAAATTATTTGCTTAAAATAATAATAAAAAAAAAAGATTATCATTTCATCATCACAAGTCATCGTCAGAGTGACTCGATTTCTATGATAAAACTGTGTGTAAAACAAATCAACATAAAAAGGAAAAAGGCAAAATTATAATTTAAGACTTCATAAGGAGGATTAAAAATTAAAATCTTAACGAGGAAGATCACAAACTAGAATCTGTTGGTGATGATTGAAGACTAAGACTTCGCAGTGAAGATTTAAAGAATAAAATCTATCAGCGAAGATTAATAAAAACAAATAACAGGAAAATGAAAAAGCAAAATCCGTCAGCAAAAATTAACAAAAACAAATACTGACAGGAAAATTAAATAGAAAAATCTATCAGCAAAAAATAATAACAAACAATTCTGACAGAAAAATTAAAAAGCAAAATCTGGCAAAAACAATTAATAACAAACAATACTGACAGGAAAATTAAAAAGCAAAATCTGACAGGAAAATTAAAAAGCAAAATCTGACAGGAAAATTAAAAAGCAAAATCTGGCAGCAGAAAATAATGAAAAAAATACTGATAGAAAGTTTAGAGGCAAAAATGTCAGAAAAATAATAACAAATACTGTCAGGAAAATGAAAAAACAAAATCTAACAAAGAGGAAAAAAATCTTATCAAATATGGGAGACAGAAGACTTAGAATATCTTAATTCAACCTAATGTGGTCCTTAATGATGCTAGGTGTCACAAGAGCAATGGTCGTCCTCACTGAACCCCAATATACAATTACAGGGGGCAGATTGTCAATCAAGAGAGGAATGCAGCAGTTAGAGCAGGGGTTCTCAAGCAAGGGGGAGCAGGGGTTCTTAACCTGGGGGAATTCCCCTAAGGGGAATTTCAGGTTTTCAGGAGGGGGAATTTGGACTACACATTGAAAAACTCAAACCGTTAGAATGTTGATTTTCTTATTTCCTTTCAGCTCCCCATGCCAAAGAATTAAAAGCAGACTTTTTTTTTTTTTTTTTTTTTTTTTGGGGGGGGGGGAGGGTTAAAGTATGCATATTATTTTGAATGCACTTTTAGAAGCAGATAATCTTAAAATAGAATGTGGAAGTACTTTCCGACATATGAGGCAGACAAGCTTGAGAACCACATAGTTAGAGCTACTGATGTTTTACCAGAAAGGAAACTAAACAATACTTCTCAACTCGAAAAAAAGTAATATTCAGTAAATAATAGTTCACTTGAAAAGATACACACACAGTTACAAAAATAACATATATGATATTTCCTTGAAAGTAATTTTCCATTTACTCTCAAAGGGGTTCTTACGGTTAAAACTATAAATGTTAGTAAAATTACCTCTCATAAACTTTGATGATGTAATTCTGATATCAAATATAACCTTCTTTGTTTCCATTCACTGAATATCACAAAAAATTCACAGGATGTCATATTTTTCACTACGATATATAAGAATAAATTCTGACAATGTCACCATTTTTTTTTCTAATTTGACAAATATTTCGAGAAATTACCAAAAAAAAAATTATAATGCCAGATTTTCATTCCCACCCTGGAGGATCTCATAATTCGAATATCGTTAAGAATAAATAGGATATTTTAATGGACATGAAATTCAGCACCAACTAAGTCATATACATATAATCAACTTACCACATAATTTAAATATTTCACAAATATCTGATA
>NC_090730.1:15403686-15406186 GCF_036898095.1 Palaemon carinicauda
AAGAATTACTCGTAGAAGGCATAAGAATAAACCGAAAGAATTACTCGTAGAAGGCATAAGAATAAACCGAAGAATTACTCGTAGAAGGCATAAGAATAAACCAAAGAATTACTCGTAGAAGGCATAAGAATATAAACCGAAGAATTACTCGTAGAAGGCATAAGAATAAACCGAAGAATTACTCGTAGAAGGCATAAGAATAAACCGAAGAATTACTCGTAGAAGGCATAAGAATAAACCGAAGAATTACTCGTAGAAGGCATAAGAATAAACCGAAGAATTACTCGTAGAAGGCATAAGAATAAACGGAAGAATTGCTCGTAGAGGGCATAAGAATAAACGGAAGAATTGCTCGTAGAGGGCATAAGAATAAACGGAAGAATTGCTCGTAGAGGGCATAAGAATAAACGGAAGAATTGCTCGTAGAGGGCATAAGAATAAACGGAAGAATTGCTCGTAGAAGGCATAAGAATAACCGAAGAATTGCTCGTAGAAGGCATAAGAATAAACCGAAGAATTACTCGTAGAAGGCATAAGAATAAACCGAAGAATTACTCGTAGAAGGCATAAGAATAAACTGAAGAATTGCTCGTAAAAGGCATAAGAATAAACCGAAGAATTTTTCGTAGAAGGCATAAGAATAAACCGAAGAATTACTCGTACAGGCATTATTATAAGTTGAATTAACTTAAGAATAAATCGAAGAATTACTCGTAGAAGGCATAAAAATAAACCGAAGAATTATTCGTAGAAGACATTATTGTAAGTTGAATTGACTTGAGAATAAACCGAAGAATTACTCGTAGAAGACATTATTGTACAGTAAGTTGAATTGACTTGAGAATAAACCGAAGAATTACTCGTAGAAGGCATTATTATCAGTTAAATTAATTTGAGAATAAACTGAAGAATGAATCTTAGAAGGCACCTTCCCGTGATCAGACCGGAATTAGGCCAAGATTTCGTGGCACTCAGTTGCTTGCGGATGCCATGTGGAGCAAGCATGATCGGATGAGGGTGTGCACTGCTCTGATTGACTGACGTCTTTTTTTCATTGTATGTGGGGCGCTGGTTAGGTTCATCTTCTAAATTTAGTTCTAGTGAGAGTCCGTGGTTAGAGTAATTTTTTTTTTTATGTTATAAATTTATATTTTTTAGATGCACTTAAAATGATCTCTTTATATCTGCTCTCAAATGCAGTTCGGTGTTTCTCGATTTTTTACTCTATGTTTTAAAGTTTATTAAGTCGTTATATTATTTGTTATTATTTTTATTTATTTATTTATTTATTTATTTATTTTTGCAATGTGGCTTTAGAAATGTATATTTTAAAGTACACTTATAATTAGCTATTTATTTCTGTGTTTCTCTATTTACTTTTTGTTGTATGTTTTAAGTTTGTTCAGTTGTTCTATTATTATTAATTTTTTCTTTTTTTATGGCGTTAGAAATGTATATTTTCAAATATACGTAAGAGTTTTTTATTTTTGTTTTCAAATGCGATTCGTGTTCTCGATTTATTTTCTACTGATAGTTTTGAAGTTTGTTAAGCCCTCTTTTTGAAATGTGATTAACTTGAAAGTTAAGAATTATTTCTTTTGTGAACAAAGCAAAATAGAATTCGTAAATTATATTGCCTTATTTTTTATGAAAAACTCAGTAAAAGAGTAAATGGCTAAAAAGAGATGGGAATAGAAGGGTTAACGGTTACGAGGGGGGTGGGGTAGAGTTGGGAGAGGCAAAGGTCAAAGGGGAAAGGAATGAAGGTACTTGTGAAAGGTCGAGACTGATGAGGACGAAGTTTGAGAAAGGTAAAGAATAGATGGCAAAGGTTGGTAGCTTTAGGAAGAAAGTTAGTAGGATTGATAAGGAATTCAGTCAGGATTTGGGGGAAAGAAAGGAGTCATCCTTGTGGGTGAGAGGAATGGATTTGGTAGAGATGGGGTGAGAAAAAATGGATTTGGTAGAGATGAGTGAGAGAAATGGATTTGGTAGAGAAGGAGCGAAAGCTTAGGCAAAAAAGAAAGAAGCTTAAAATTGTGAAATGAATAAATAAAGAGAAGCTTAAAATTGGGAAATTAATAAAGAAGATAAGCATAAAATTGTGAAAATGAAAAAAAAGAAGTTTAAAATTATGAAATGAATAAAAAGAAGCTTAAAATCGTGAAATGAATAAAAAAGAGAGAAGCTTAAAATTGTGAAATGAATAAAAAAGAGAGAAGCTTAAGTTTGGGAAATGAATAAAAAAACTTAAGATTCTGAAATGAATAAAAAGAAACATGTTTGTGAAATGAATGAAAATGAGAGAAGCTTAAAAATTGTGAAATGAATAAAAACAAGATTTAAAATTGTGAATGAATAATAAAAACGAGACATAAAATTGTGAAAGGAATAAAAACGAGACTTAAATTTGTGAAATTAATAAAAACGAGACTTAAAATTGTGAAATTGATAAAAAAGAGAGAAGTTTAAAATTGTGAAATGATTAGTTTTGGTAAAA
>NC_090730.1:15418686-15423686 GCF_036898095.1 Palaemon carinicauda
ATTTGTTATACATCAGGGAGATAATTTTATCACTGGATTGTTTCTTTCCTTTGTGTCGACCCTTTCATAAGTGGGAGGATGTGCTTATAATGTTTATTCTAAGCTTAGTTTTTTTTTTTTGTTTTTTTTTTTTTGACAACTTTTCTGTAGACAAAATAAATTCTAATTTGAAAAAAAAAAAAATCTTAATTGTTTTATGTTTGATACTGTTGTTTAAATTACTTTTCTTAATTCCCAAGAGAGATTAGTTCAGCAAATTTTAAATGGGTTCCACAAGGCACTAGAAGAGGTGGAAGACACAGGCCTAGATGGCTGAGGTCTATGAAGCGTGAAGTAGCAGATGATGAATATAGAAGTATTGATTTAAAAGCCCAAAATAGAGACGACTGGCGAAATCTAACGAGACCCTTTGTGTCAATAGGCGTGGGAGGAGATGATGATGATGATGGTGCTTAAATTGATGGATTTGAATGATTGATTAAGTTTAAATTGTTGAAGCGGATGTTATTTGCCATTCGTGTTGTCATGCCAGGGTACAAAGCAAATTCATTAACTAAAAATAGTTAAAGACCTATTTAAAGTTTTCTTATGCTAAGACATGTATCGCATGTGTAATCATTTAACATTTTATATAAATACCTTTCGAATGTCTTACGAGAGTTTAGCAATTCATCTAAGCTGTATGATTTCTTTTAGAAGTAGATTTTATTTTAGCATATTAATACCTGATTATTTCTTAGAACGTCTGGTTCATTTTATACGATGTCCATTGGCCGGAAATCGCATTTTTTATTTCTGGGCTATTTTCATTTTCTCTGTTGGAGCCCCTGGGCTTATAGCATCCTGCTTTTCCAACTAGGGTTGTATCTTAGCAAGTAGTGTAATAATAATAATAATAATAATGATAATAATAATAATAATAATGTCACATGCATCCGGTATTTGAGGGAATATTTACATCATCTATTCCATAGAATTAATATATATATATATATATATATATATATATATATATATATATATATATATATATATATATATATATATATATATATATATATATATATATATATATAGTCATTTGCAGTTATGTTACGACACTAATTACTGATAGCAGTTTTGAAGAACACTTTGTATTTAGACTTGAATGCCTAGACCGTCGTACAATTCGAGAATGCTATTTCTGAATTTGTGTAAGAATTACATAACGTGTGCTGTATCTTGTTTCCTGTATGATTACATCAGTGTGTAAAGAATGCAGTAAATAAAGATGAAATTGTCATTATAGATTGCTAAGAGAAAGAAGTCTATAAAGGTGAAATAATGAAATTTTTGTCTCAAAATTATTTTTCCAAAAACATTTAAAATCACAATATTAATTTTTTTTTCATTTTTTATGTGGAAGTATTTCTGTACGTATTGTCACATATACGCCTTCATTGTATTTAGTGTTTACTTTTGCAACAATGCTGGATTCTGGACGTTTTATAAAGCTGCCTCTCTCCATTGTATTCGAATCCTTTCTGCCATTAGCCCGATTGATGGTGGGGAGGGGGGGAGGGGGGGGGGGAAGAGGGGGGGGGGGGGAAGGCATCTTTGGCAGCCCTTTTCAATGCTCTGACGCCATTCGGTATTTGCAGATAGAATTCTTCGTCCAGATATAATAGTCTGCCTCTTTCAGTTTCCCTGATACTGTTTGCTTCTTTCAGTTTGTCTTATATATATATATATATATATATATATATATATATATATATATATATATATATATATACATATATATGTTTATATATATGTATAGATATTATATATTATATATGTATATATATTATACATATGTTATATATTTGTATATATATATATATATATATATATATATATATATATATATATATATATATATATATATATATATATATATATTTACATTATACATATATTATATATGTATATATATATATATATATATATATATATATATATACATACACACATCGTTTGTTTCTTTAAGTTTACTGGATATTTATATGTTTATTGTAATGGGAATATGTTCTAAAGAAGACTTATTTTATCTGGGCTTCATCTTAATCATTATTAACCATCTTATATATGGAGGCGTATGAGTATGGGGAAAGTAAGTTTAGATAACAACTTCGCTTTTCCACATGTTTGTATTAATACGGGTTTGCATTATACCCAATTAGAATAGTATTATTGTTTTATACGTAATTTTTTTTAGTAATTATTCTTATCTTCAATATAGATCTATTTGATTCTACATATATCTTCATAAGCCGGACGCTAATTTGTACAGTACAGTTTATTTTCATCTAGTATAACTACGCTATACTTGGAAAAGACTAAGAAACAATATTATACTTTAAGAAAAAATATGTAACTATTTGTTATACATCAGAAACAATAAGAATCTTATCATGTTATTCTTCAACACTAATTTGTACAGTACAGTTTATTTTCCTCTAGTATAACTCTATTTCCAGTAGTATAACTCTACGCTATACTTCGGGAAGATTAAGAAACAATGTTATACTTTAAGAAACATAAGAAACTATTTGTTATATATCATGAACAATAAGAATGTTATGTTATATTTCATGAACAGAAAGAATCCAGACTCGTTTTGCTCTTGCACACCTCCTTGATTGAAACCGTATTGAAGGACAAGCACCCAACCTATATTTCTTGTATATCTCTTATTTAATCGGTGTATTGCGTCGGCAGACTCTGTCCTAGATTTCAGTCTGTATACCTTTGCCGAAGATGATTCAGACAATTATGCAAGTAGATACAATGGCCTCGGGATAGAATTAATGTGATTAGATGATAAGGTTATTTTTATGCCACTGTGTAAAAAATGATTGGTGTTATTCCTTTGTGATTCGTTCTTATTTAGTTTTTGTTCTGTTAAAAGGGGTATGATGGGCAGTTTCGTGTCATGTGTAGGATAAGGTATAAATGAGAGAGAGAGAGAGAGAGAGAGAGAGAGAGGAGAGAGAGAGAGAGAGAGAGAGAGATTCCTCGTTTTTAACGTTTTTATTTAGTTTTTGTTCTGTTATAAGGGATATGGTGGGCAGGTTCGTGTCATGTGTAGGATAAGGTATAAGTGAGAGAGAGAGAGAGAGAGAGAGAGGAGAGAGGAGAGAGAGAGAGAGAGAGAGGGAATTGTCCTTCTTCCAGGGAAGCTTTTAAAGAAGACAGGTAACAGTAAGCAAGAAAAGAAAATGTAGTCACAGAATCCTTAGTACAGTGGACCCTTTTTATACGGACGTGTCTGTCTCTTTCTAGCACAGAAGTCAATCACATTGAGTGGACACTCCGGATACGGAACCGCTCTCTCTCTCTCTCTCTCTCTCTCTCTCTCTCTCTCTCTCTCTCTCTCTCTCTCTCTCTCTCTCTCTCTCAAATTACTTGTGTTAATTGTTATGTTAGTAGATATTACGTTAAATATCAAGGGATTTTAAGGCAATTTTCAAAGAAAAGGTACTTTGTTCCATTATCAGCCTCTATTCATTCCCCTCTCTAGACTTTCAAAGCTGGAAAAGTTAGTTTTTAGAAATTTTTTGTATTTGGAGAAATTTGATATTGTCATTATTACTAGCTAAGCTACAACCCTATTTGAAAAAGCAAGATGCTACAAGCCTAAGAGCTCCATCTGGGAAGATATCCCAGTGAGGAAATTAAGGAAGTAAACTATATATGAAAAGTAATAAGTAAATTGTATAAAATATCGTAAGATCATAAACATCGTCTAAATAGATGTTTGATAGCTTTATATAAACTATGACGAGAGACTAAGTCAACCTGTTCAACATAAAAACATTCGCTACAATTTCCTCATCCGCTTTACAATTATAGAATTTCCTGGAATAAATTGAGGTTTCATATCTTACATTTTCTCTACCAGGTCTTTAGGCTTAAGTCTCTTGACTGTCTAGGCCATTGTCTAGTTTTTGGGATTGGATAGGATGAAAGGTCATCCTTCTAGGAAGTAAGAAGACTCTTAAGGAAATTAGACATTCAGTCTCCAAGGAAATTCCTCTTCTTTGACAGGACCTAAGGATACACAAGACATTGTAGTTTGGAATTTCTCTTTATTTTTTATTTTTTATTCGTCTTTTATTTTCGAAGGTTTTTTTGTTCCTTTTTCTTATTTATGTATTTGTTTGTTTTTATTTGTTGTTATTATTTATTTATGTATAATTTCATTAAATAATAAGACTTCCTTTAATTGAACTACGAAATTTTTAATCTAGTTTTGAGTCCATTGAATTATGTATAGTCCATTTCTTTTAGCGAGGCAGATTTGCACCGACTCGCAGCGGTGCCCTTTTAGCTCGGAAAAGTTTCCTGATCGCTGATTGGTTAGGAATTATCTCGTCCAACCAATCAGCGATCAGGAAACTTTTCCGAGCTAAAAGGGCACTGCTGCGAGTCTGTGCAAATCTGCCTCGCTAAAAAGAAAAATTGACTATAGTTGGTTTAAACCTTGGGTTTAGGAGTCTCAGTGAGGCTGAGAACCACCAAGGGGTTATTAAGCCATTTTAATTAATTTGAAAGTCCATAATGAATTGCTATAGCGAAATTCCTTTAATTTCTTCCATCAGGTAATCTCTCTCTCTCTCTCTCTCTCTCTCTCTCTCTCTCTCTCTCTCTCATCTCTCTCTCTCTCTCTCTCTCCACAACTTAGTTTGAGAAGCATGAATTCGCAATGTCATTTAAGATTCATAAAGCAAAGTGAACGGTGTAGAATATGAAAGAGTGGTCGATGTGCGTAGAGAGATTTTTGTAAGAATTTGAAACTTTTATTATTATTATTATTATTATTATTATTATTATTATTATTACAACTTGGAAGTTTGGATTTTATATTGAATTTGATTTGTGAAATATATGACTGGCAGCTGTCATTAATTTAATAAATGATTCTCGCCACTTTTACAAGCAAAACAATTTTTCTCTATAGTAAAAGATCTTGGATT
>NC_090730.1:15431186-15441186 GCF_036898095.1 Palaemon carinicauda
TTATTAAGAAATTTTGTTTTGGTTCTTCAAGTGCCAATACGGGTAATTGAAATTTGAAAAAAGACAGATACTCATAGCTGATGTTGCCGGAAAATTACATTCCTCTTTCATAAATATATACCGGTATAGTTAGTTATAGACAAGCCATGATTTACTGCTTTGTAAAAACTATATATAAAAAGCTTGATGTTAATTTAACAGGTGTTAGCAAGGCTTTCGAGAAATAGTTTCCTTGTGAACAGATAATTACAAAACTCGATTTTATTTAATTTTTTTATTTGCCTTTACTACACCCATGGTTTAAGTTGCTTTGTAAAACTATATATAAAAGCTTGATGTTAATTTAACAGGTGCTATCGTGGGTTTATAAAAACGGTTTGCCTGTAAAACAGATAATTACAATACTCGAAATTGGATCATCGATATACCATGAACTTCATTTGATCGAAAAATGAATTGGCAGTCGCTTTTTCTTTTGAGTCTCAGCAGATAAGTTAATTTAGTTTGTGCCTCACAATGGAATCAGAAAATTTACTTAATTCCTTATGATGGTGATGGTATCCAAAGTAATAACTTAGTTTTGCCCTTCAACTTACAGAGATTTTGTTATTGGTTTCCGCGAATTTCTTTATTTCTAAATTCAGTATCATAATTTTTTTGGTCAATCCATTAGTTTTTTCTTTTCCAATTAGTTAGAGAGCTTGAAAGGGGTTATTCAAAATATTGAGCTAAGTTATTTGAACAATTAATTAGAAGCAACTTTTTTTTCATCTCAAGTTGCACAATCCTGAGGTTTAGCAAGACGTAATTTCTTAATATAACCTATAAGAAATGTTAAAGACTATGACTTTTGTTCAATTTTGAAAATTTGGGAGAGGTAAGACTTGTCTTATAGGATAGATTTTGACTTTGAAAACATTTTGGTTTAGTAAAGTATTCCTTAAAAAGCTTAATTTGATATGAACAGGTGAGTAATATTGACTTTAATGGCACTGAGCAAGAAGTCAAATAAGACATTTTCTGGAATAATTTAAAAAACAAAAGTCTTTTTTGAGTTAAGCTTTATTACGATAATACTAGTCTTCATTATATTCCAATTTTGAAAAGTAAACGAAATTTTCGGCTTTAATATTTCTTCTTCTTCTTCTTCTTCTTCTTCTTCTTCTTCTTCTTCTTCTTCTTCTTCTTCTTCTTCTTATTATTATTATTATTACTTGCTAAGCTACAACCCTAGTTGGAAAATCAAGGTGCTATAAGCCCAAGAGCTCCAACAGGGAAAATAACCCAGTGAAGAAAGGAAATAAGGAAAAATAAGCAACAGGAGAAGTAATTAACAATTAAAATATAACATTTTAAGAAAAGTAACGACATTAAAATAAATCTTTCATGGCATAGAATATTAAAATCTTAAAAAAAAAAACTAGAGGAGGAGAAATAAGATAGAATAGTGTGACCGAGTGCACCCCCAAGCAAGATAATTAACTTAAGACAATTCATTCACGTTACGGATGAAAAAATTTATTCTAATTAGCTATTCAGATATATTGAGCCCAATATTATTATGAGTAATCTCTTTCCGGCTCTCTGATTAAATGAAGGTGTTCGTTAAAAAGCGAATTATTCTCAACTTTTGTTTTTATCTATTTTTAACGTAATTAGCCGACCATTGAATAAAAAATGATGTTCACCTTTGTGCACATTTATTCTTTGGTCACAAAAGCATTAACTAGAGGGGAAGACAGTAGAGCGCATATCTCCGCCGCCACAGCTTATTTCTCGACATTTTGCTCGACCGTGACCTTGACCTTTGACTTTAACCTGTATTAATTGGCGTGGATTTTCATATACTCAAATGTGAACCAGGTTTGAAGTCTGTGACAACGATGTCCAAACTTATGGCTGATTACGTGACGTGAATTGGACATTTTGCTTGACTGTGACCTTGACCTTTGACCTTAGCTTTCCAAAATTTAATAATTTTCAGCTTTTTACATAACAGCTAATCCCTACAAGTTTCATTACTCTACGATTAAAATTGTGGTAAGGAAACAGTTCACAAACGAACACACACAAACAGGGGGTAAAACATAACCTCCCTCTAACTTCGTTGGCGGAGGTAATTACCTCTTGAATATAACTTTTGTTATTGTCGTAGATCACATTACTATAGGAATTTTATTCTTTGGAACACGTAGCCACGAGGCAGATTTTCACTTTATTTCTTTTCCTATTTTACAATGACTTATAAATGTTCATTGCTCGCTGCTGCCCCTTGCACCAGGCCTTATAATTGGTCCCAAAGTCCTATAACATTTCCATTTATTGCATGAAGGGGACGTTCCCCCTTTGCCTAACCCCACACTCCAATGTTGAGGATGGCATGAAGCTATAGGGACTAGGAACATTTTTCAGCAGAGGGCGAGTAACCACACCGTCTCTCTCTCTCTCTCTCTCTCTCTCTCTCTCTGTATATATATATATATATATATATGTAGGTTGTGTCTACAAGCATCTGCATTGAAAGAAATATGAAGGTTTAGAAAAGGTTCAGGTAGATTAAATGAAATTAATCAATATATTTCTTCTTAAAGTTATTATGTGAAACGAAAACGGTTATAGGTTACAAGGAGGTTATGAAAACAATAGTGTGAGAGGTCATGACAACAATCTTGGTTGCATGGTAATGAACTGTCATAATTACTTAATTTGAATTATGTATTGGTTAATTAATCAATGTAAGTCCAGACTAGTGTGAGTACTCAGAGACAATGTTCAAGTATTGTTACGCATCTCGCACTTGGGTGGATATGAGGTGTTTTTTTTTTTTTTTTTTTTTTTTTTTTTTTTTTTTTTTTCTTTTCAAAGAATTCGTAAAAAATGGGGAATACGTTAATTTAAGAATTTATTAAATCTAAGAAGTATTTTTCGGTAATTTCGTTGTGTCGATATTTATATTTTAAAAGAATTCTTAACTGAATTTTGTCTTAACGAGTGGATTAATGTGAAATTAAAGTGGGAACTTTATTGGGAATAGTTTTATTGGATATAATCTATATATTTATTAGTTACAGAAAACAAATTAAGAATTTTTGGAAATATAAAGATAGGAAGTTTATATTGGTATTGCATAGGTATTTATCTTTTTTTTTAATTAGAGTTCCAGACGATTTAAGGATGTGTATATATTAATGTGAAAGGTTATCAAAGTAGTAGGTTTATGTCAAAGAGGCCACTTGGTGATTATGGAAGGACCACTCCATGGGATTACTTTTAAATCTATTACGAAGTCAGTATTCCAGCATTATTGTTAGTGATTCACAATCTATGGGGGTCCTTGGTTCAAGGCATACATATTTAACAGAATAAAGAACCACGAGGTTATTGTCCCTCTGTTCGGTTTGTAGAAAAGATCAGTGCATAGATTATTATTATTATTATTATTACTTGCTAAGCTACAACCCTAGTTGGAAAAGCAGGATGCTATAAGCCCAAGGGCTCCAACAGGGAAAATATCCCAGTGAGTAAAGGAGATAAGGAAAATCTACAAGAGAAGTTTAAGAACAATGGTAATATTAAAATCAATCTTTCATATATAAACTATAAAATCTTGAAAATAACAAGAGGATAAAGACTTGAAAGACTTGCCTCTGCCACTCATGGGCGACCTCTGAATATTTTACGTTTAAGGGTCCTTGTGATTCTACTTCTATATTATAATTTTAAAATTTAAAGGGTGAGGTGACTTGTATACACTTAGTTATTTTATTATCTTTGCTTCTGACCGTTGTCTTCTTTCATATACTCTGAAGTATTTTCCTTAAGTAGTGTGAATTTGGTTGACTTTTTAATTGTAGACATACCTGTGAGATGGTCAGATGTTTTTGAGAAACGCAGAAACAGCTGAAAAGTTCCGTGTTTTTTTTTTTTTTTTTTTTTTTTTTTTTTTTTTTTTTTTTATGTAAAGTTCTTCATAAGATTTTAGATAATTTCTTTCTAATTAATTAATTGAATTGGTTTAAGTACAGTCGCCGCTAGATTTAACTCATTTTAATGTGTTCTCATATTTCTTACATAAAAGGAATTTTTGGTTCGATAGAAGTTGTTACTGTTGTTGTTAGTATCAAAATTACGAGAATCTTTACTGGTATAAAATAGAAATAGAAATTTGCTTTTGTATCTTTCATCAACAAGAATATTTGAAGTTTCAAAATTTACATGGAGTGTGAGTGGCCAAAGTGTGTTGGCTTTGAAGCCGGCTTTCAGCTTTCCATTTGGACGTATTAAAATGGGTGAATCGTAAAGGAGCGAGGGATTTTAAAGTGCATTAATAAAAGCGAACCCCTCTCTCTCTCTCTCTCTCTCTCTCTCTCTCTCTCTCTCTCTAGATATAGATAGATAGTTTGTGTTCAAAATTCAATTTTCAATTGAAACAAGATAATTTTCATAAAATCTAGAAGCTAAAGTAATGTTCATAAAACTCCTTCCCCCCCCTCTCTCTCTCTCTCTCTCTCTCTCTCTCTCTCTCTCTCACCCTGAGTGGTTCAAGATATAAAAAACAGCCTCCTTTGTTATTTACAACCTCATAAATTTGTTGTCTGCTGTATATAAAATGCAGATTTCCTTCACTTAAAACCTTTTATGGTGAATAATGTTGCCCTCATTATTATGCTCAAAGCTTTTTCGACCAGATCATCAAAGTGA
Source organism: Palaemon carinicauda (assembly GCF_036898095.1). Classification (NCBI taxonomy): domain Eukaryota; kingdom Metazoa; phylum Arthropoda; class Malacostraca; order Decapoda; family Palaemonidae; genus Palaemon; species Palaemon carinicauda. The sequence continues at coordinate 15,435,888 of NC_090730.1, forward strand.
AGCGTTCGTAACATATTTTCTCTTCGATCCCCGCTTGCGTTCATGCAAAATCTAAGTAAAAAAAACTTGAGAGAGAGAGAGAGAGAGAGAGAGAGAGAGAGAGAGAGAGTAAAATATTATATCAAGAGTTTCATTTCGTTTATGCATATTCTAAGTAAACAAAACTTAGAGAGAGAGAGAGAGAGAGAGAGAGAGAGAGAGAGAGAGTAAAATATTATATGAAGAGTTTCATTTCGTTCATGCAAAATCTAAGTAAAAAACGGGACATACAGAGAGAGAGAGAGAGAGAGAGAGAGAGAGAGAGTAAAATGATATATGAAGTTTCATTACGTTTGCTAATTTGGTAAGTTCAAATAAAATAACTATAATTAAGTCTTTGAGCCCAAGCCCCTTAACAAAAGATTATCCCATCAAATATTCTAGATAGGACTTCACAACATTTATTTTCATAAAGCGGATTAAATATCCATTTCATTGATATATAATAGCTTTTTTAAAAATTTAGGTAACAAAAATTATTAACGAATTAGGAGTGTTTATTTAACTGTTTTGCCTTTTACGAATAAAAAAAAAAATATTCACACCATAGCGAAGCAAGTAGAGCTTGCCCTTCCTTTGAAATATACATAATGTTTTCATTTTTCTTAAGATATTTTATATTGATTGTTCATTATTTCGCATTAATTTTTTTACTGCCTTATTTCCTTTCCTAACTGGGCAATTTTTTCCCTGTTGGAGGCCTTAGGCTTATATCGTCCTGCTTTTCCAAGTAGGGTTGTAGCCTATCTAGTAGTAGTAGTAATAATAATAATAATAATAATAATAATAATAATGATGATGATAAGAATAAGAATAATGATAATAATAAGAATAATAATAATAATAGTAATGATGATAATGATAATAATAAAAATTACTGTGGTATCTCCTCTCCCCCCCCCCTCATTATCCCATGAAAAAAAAATAAAATCTATTCTGGCATCAAGGGAATGCATTCATGAATGATGGAAAAGTCAATTCTAAAAATGCGCCAGTTTCTGGAACCCTTTGATACAGAGCCGACCTTCATTTGTCATTGCTCTTGACTGAAATTACCCGCTGATGAAAGGTTTTAGAGAGAGAGAGAGAGAGAGAGAGAGAGAGAGAGAGGTCGATGAATGTGCGTGCGTATGTTGGTGTCTCCCACGACCTTAGCAACAAGACTATCGAACACTCCCGCATGGTAACCGGCCATATATACACCGAGTTTTATCTCCTCCTCTTGATTTTTTTTTTTCAAATTCTTTTTTCAATTATATTTCCTTTAGTTTTATGAGGGGGGTCGTGCTATATATACCTAGGACGGCAGTTTTATATTTTTTTTTTATTTGGGTTGTTTTAAGAGGGGTTGTTTCATCTGTTTGAAAAACGGGTTTTGTTTGTTGTGTCCAATACTTTTAATGGTATGTTTAGAAAAAGGCTTTTGTTCATAGTTTTTACTTCATTATAATTTATATATATATATATATATATATACACATACAGTATATATATATACACACACACACACACATATATATATATATATATATATCTATATTATTGATTAAAATTGGATACTTGACATTGGCTGTATGTATTTTGTAAGTCGCCGATACAATGCTTGAATAATTCTTTGAGAGGTTCGCTAAAATATCTGTAACTATCATTAAAAGATGCAGCGTGGCCTTTTGATATCCCTGTGTGGATAATAGGAAAATTCTCTCTCTCTCTCTCTCTCTCTCTCTCTCTCTCTCTCTCTCTCGTCACGGGAGTTGAGGAATGATATTTCGTTGACTCCATGTTGGGTTGGAATTAACTTTTACTCCTTGTTGGATTGGACTTGACTTTTACTGTATATTGGGTTGGACTTAACTTTTACTCCATGTTGGGTTGGAATTAACCTTTACTCCATGTTGGGTTGAAATTAACCTTTACTCCATGTTGGGTTGGAATTAACCTTTACTCCATGTTGGGTTGAAATTAGCCTTTACTCCATGTTGGGTTGGAACTAACCTTTACTCCATGTTAGTTTGAAGTTGACCTTTAATCCATGTTGGGTAGGACTTAACCTTTACTCCATGTTGGGATGGACTTAACTTTTACGCCATGTTGAGTAGGACTCAACCTTTACTCCATGTTGGGTGGGAACTAACTTTTAATCCATGTTGGGTCGAAGTTAACCTTTACTCCATGTGGGGTTGGACTTAACCTTTACTCCATGTTGGGTTGGAATTAACTTTTACTCCATGTTGTGTTGGAATTAACCTTTACTCCATGTAATATTGAAATTTACCGTTAATCAATGTTGGTTAGGACTTAGTTTTTACTCTATGTTGGGTTGGAATTAACCTTTACTCCATGTGGGTTGGAATTGACCTTTACTCCATGTTGGGTTGGGATTAACTTTTACTCCATGTTGGGTTGGAATTAAATTTTACTCCATGTTGGGGAGGAATTAACATTTACTCCATGTGGGTTGGAATTAACCTTTACTCCATGTGGGTTGGAATTAACCTTTACTCCATGTTGGGTTGGAATTAACTTTTACTCCATGTTGGGTTGGACTTAACCTTTACTCCATGTTGGGTTGAAATTGACCTTTAATTCATGTTGAGTTGGACTAAACATATACTCTATGTTGGGTTGGAATTAACCTTTACTCCATGTTGAGTTGGAATTAACCTTTACTCAATGTTGGGTGGGAATTAAGCTTTACTCCATGTTGGGTTTGAATTCAACCTTTAGTGCTAGATAAAATGCTTTTTTATATAATGTCTCGAGATTGTTGGTACATTTTTGAGCGTGTGAAACATTATGATTCTTATTATATTCCTCTGAGAGAGAGAGAGAGAGAGAGAGAGAGAGAGAGAGAGACTTTTATCTTGTACATTAGATTGTGGTGAAATGTTATGATAAGTTTCTATTGAAAAATCAATGACACATTAAATCCCATATTTTCCCTGTTATTGTCTTTGCTGTGGTTGCACTTTGTAACTTGTTATTGTCGTTGTTGTAATATAGTTTTTGAACAAGTTATGCTATGAAGCCGGTTATAAAAGTAGGTGTGAATTCTGTAAGCATATAAATGACGTAAATTTGCTGACCTATATGTTAACGTACATGACCGGTGATCGCCAGACTGTGGTTCGAATCCCTCTTAAACCTGTTCATTCCTTTGGTCGCTGTGATTTCAATATGCCCGTGGGCTAAGGCTAGGTTCTTTGGGGTAGCCTATAAGGTTATCTACTGAGTCATCAGCATCCATTGACTGGCCCTTGTTGGTCCTACCTTGGGTGGAGGGAGGGCTTGGACGCTGATCATATGTATATATGGTCAATCTCTAGGGATCTATCATGCTTGCTAGGTCAATGTCACCGTCTCTTGCCTCTGCATTTCATGAGAAGCCTTTAAACCTTTAAAACTCAATAATTTATAACTGAACTACTTCAGATGTGATTATAGTTTTTAGTACGAGATGCTGTGGCCGGTGGTTGCTACTAGTCTGTTAGAAGGATTAATTTAAGTTTTAAATTCCAGTGCTAAGTTTTTACGACAATTGTAAGAATTATAATCAAAAGAGTGAAGAAAGAATTTAAAAGCCAAAATCTAATGTAATTTTGGTTGAACTGCTCAAGTTTAGCTTGCGTTGAGCGGGATCTCTCGTGAGTGGTGGAAGCATGCCATGACGTCATAATGTGGGCGTGGCTTATTTTGCCTGAAAAGATTGCGGCGATTTTAATTATTATACTATTGATATAACTTCTACATCTGTGTCTGAACATTTTTTTTAACATATTACCACTACTACTACTACTACTACTACTATACTGATGGTAGAAAATACTGCAGCTGGTAAATCTATTAAAAAAAAGACTTTCTCCATTTGCAAAGTAACTTTGTGATAAATATAATCTTTAAAAAAATAACTACGCCTGTTGTTAGATTGTTAATTTGATACATTGTTATTTAATCAATAACTAGGAAGAGGGCCTCACAGTATATGTCTTTTTAAACAGTGGGCAACTGTTGGGTTTCTCTGTTCAGAATTTACTTCTATTGTCAATGATGATAATAATAACTAAGCCACAACCCTAGTTGGAAGAGCAGGATGCTATAAGCCCAAGGGGTTTAACCGGGAAAAATAGCCCAGTGAGCAAAGAAATTAAATACGCTATATGAGAAGTAATAAGTAAAGAATATGAAATATCTTAAGATCAGTAACAATATTAAAATAGATCTGCCATATATAAATTATGAAGAGAGTCTGATGTCAGCCTGTTCAACATGAAAACATTCGTTACAAGTTTGAACTTCTGAACTTCTACAGATCCAACTGCCCAATTAGGAAGATCATTCCACAATCTGGTCACATGTGGAATAAAACTTTTAGAATAGTGTGTAGTGTAAAGCTTTGTGATGGAGAAGCAGATTAAAAATTCAAGAATGTATAAAATTGTTTAAGAATCCCATTTCAGAGCCATTGAAGAGCCCTTGTGTTCACGGTTGACATAAGTAGTTCATTATGATAAAGTTCAAAGTTGCGGCAAATGTTTTTATGTTGAACAGGCTGACATAAGTTTTTTTTTTATATATATTTTATATAACATACCTGTTTTGATGATTTTACCGTTTTTAGAATATTCTATTGTTAATTTTTTCTCTTATCATTTACTTATTTCCTTATTTCCTTTCTTCACTGGGCTATTTTTCCCAGTTGGAGCCCTTAGGCTTCTAGTAATAGTGCTTTTCCAACTAGGGTTGTAGCTTAGCTGATAATACTACTACTACTACTACTACTACTACTACTACTACTACTACTACTACTAATAATAATAATAATAATAATAATAATAATAATAATAATAAAATAAACTCACAATTTACGAAAAATCAAATTAATTCTTAGCTTTAGCTTTCGGAAGGACCATCTTCTTTCCTCTTTTTGTGTTCTGAAGAGGAAGGAAGATGGTCCATTCGAAATCAAAGAATAAATTTCCTTTTTACATAAGTAGTGGATATATATATATATATATATATATATATTTATATATATATATATATTTATATATATATAAATATATATATATATATATATATATATACACGTACATGCATACATACATACATACATACATACATACATACATACATATATATACACACATTATATATATATATATATATATATAATATATATATATATATATATATATACATATATGTACACTTGTGTATTTTAATGTAGTTAATTATATACTTGGTAGAAATTCGACGACTT
>NC_090730.1:15448686-15468686 GCF_036898095.1 Palaemon carinicauda
CGATCAAATACTTTTAATGTGTGAAATTACTCATTTTAACATGAAAGCTAATTTTGCTCAAGTGGATCAAAGAGAGAAATCGCTAAGTGCAAACCCGTGTCTTAGAGATGAGTGCACCACAGCCAGGTTGTTACGCAACAGAAAGAAATATGTAGACATGCATTGCCATTGCCATTTTGGTGGTAGACTAGAAAAGGCGTGGTTCTTTTCTTCTTTAACTAATTACTTGGAAAAATTATAGTCTTATGATATAAGAGACATTATATAGCTTCAAATGTTTGATATATCGATTATAGACCTGTATTGCCATTTGGGTGGTTAGGCTAATTATTGCATAAATGGGCGTGGCTCTTGTCCACATTAACCAATTTCTTGGAAAGATGATAGCCTTATGATATGAGAGACATTATAGCTGCGAATGTTTGATATATCGTATACTCTATTCTTTTGAAAACAGATGATGATAAACACAGTATTAAAATTATTATTAGTATTGAAGTTATTAAGATTATTATTAGTTTTAGTTATTAAAATTAGTATTAGTATTAAGTTATTAAATTTTTAAAATTATTATTATTATTAAAGTTATTAAAATTATTATTGTTAACAGTCCTTGAATCGTAGGTACCTACATTAAGAGCCTTTGATTAGAACATTTCATTTTCAATGAATGGGAAGGTTCCCACGCAAAGCTTAGAAGTCGTAAGAATATCAAAAGGTATTATTGTAGGTTGGGAGAACAAGGGAATAGCTTACATAACAAGCTTAGATATACCCCCACCCCCCTACCCCACCACTACATACCCCCCCCCCCTCCCCTCTGCAGCATTGGGTGTGCTACTTGCTCTTGGCATGCTTAGTAGCTGCCGTGGATAGCAGTAGCATGTAGAGCAGCTTGTTAGTTGTCGCCATGCGGAGTCGATGATGGAGTTTTAAGCATTCTCGTCCCGTTACCCTCTGGCATCTATTTTTAGATTGGAAAAAGGCTCTCTCTCTCTCTCTCTCTCTCTCTCTCTCTCTCTCAAGATTAATTCTTTTAGTGATTGTTACTTAGAGTTTTAATTTTGGAGTGGAATAATTTCATTGCATTATTCTCTCTCTCTCTCTCTCTCTCTCTCTCTCTCTCTCTCTAGATTATTTCTTTTGGTGATTGTTACTTTAGAGTTTTAATTTTTGGAAAATTTAATGTTTCCCTTACTTTATTTTATAAGTTTATGTAGTTTTTATATATGTTTTGCTATAAAAAAAAATGAGCAATTCATTGTAATAGTGCACAATTCTTATGCTAATATACTTCGAAATTTATATACAAAAAGTTTCTTTATCTCTTAAATGTGACAGAACATGGGCGTTCCCATGATGCCATATTTTTAAATGAAATTATGATCTTTTGAATATTATATGTTACTGGTCTTGTATATAAGTAATTAACCTTTTTTTTTCGCTTAGCATACTCCTTATTGGGTGTACTGAGATTGATTGATTGATTTTTCATAATTATCATAATTTCTAGGAAGTAATTTGGCTGCAAGCTTTACTTTTATAGAGACGAGGTCATTACGATGTTAAATCAACAAAGTATTAATATTATTTTATGCTCTTTGTATCGTTTCTTGATATAACAGGTTTTTGTTCTATTGTAATCATTCCGTTTCAATTGACCAGTGCATTTTTATAACACCATATTAATATTTCTTCTCTGAAAATTACCTGCCTCAGGTGTACTCATGGTAAGGTGTTATTTTTGCTGTCAAGTTCCCGGAATTTATCAGTACGCCCTCTGGTGTGTGTGTTCTTTTAATAACAACTTATTGTCGAGTTCTTTTATGTTCACTTCCTTAAACGTAATTTTCCTTTGTTACGTGTTACGAAATTTTCACTGGATCTTTTCTTGTTTTTATATATATATATATATATATATATATATATTATTATCATTATTATTATTATTATTATTATTATTATTATTATTATCACGCTAACAAGGATAAGGTTTTGTGTGTGAAACGCAGGGCACCCTTGAACAGGGGTAAATTCTTGTCCAGCCTTTGACCTGTAAGTAAGTGACCCTGTGTCTACTATTCAAATTAAATAGTGAAATATGCTTTCCAAATATATAAATTATCTGCTTCAATATTTATAGAGGTATAAAGTCTTAACTTTATGCCTTAGCTGAACAGACAGATAGACATGGAGTGAAAGACAGATCATTTACTAGGTGGCCCTGGACGAAGACCTCGGGGTTATTAAAAATTTCATTAGTTGGACAACTCTGTTATCATAATCTTTCTTATCTGTAAAACCTTAATTGTTTCATATAAAGAAATATTCTTCTTTTGAGAATTTTTTTTTTCTTCATTATTGTTGCCCTGTTAAGAAGAGATTTTATCATTGCATCCATGAAACGAAATCTGTGCAGTAAGAAAGCCCTTTAGCATTTCATTAAAGATCTATAAGAAAAATTTGATATATTTCATGGAAACTTTTTTTTATTCTATGATTAAGAAAACATCTTAATTGTTCCACAGAAAAAAAAAAGTGTGACCCCATCCAGAAAAACCTTCCATTTAAATTAACCAAGTTCTATAAGAAAAATTAAATATCTTTCATGAAAACTTTTTTAGTCTACTCTTTAGAAAACAATTTTGTCGTTCCACAGAGAGGAAGAAGGGTATGACCCCATCCAGGAAAACTTTCCATACAAAATGAAATTAACCTTCCATGTAACCCCAGGTGGGTCACTTCAACCATCCTTTTCATTGGTAATCAGTCACCGTCTTTACCTGCGTGCTCTCTCACACGTCTCATTACCATTACATAAAAGTGCGAATCGTTCCTCGGCTAATCTATTCTCGTCACTCCTCCCAAAGCGGCTTTTTATTATTCCCGTCGGGAACCTGCCCCTCGGGTACCGGCCCAAATGCAGCTCGGACGGGCGCCCTCCGGAGGAATGGCTAGTATAAAAGTGTTGATGGGTTTCCCTCCTCAGGTGGCATTTCCTAAAAAAAAAAAAGGGGGGGGGGGCACAGGGAAGGAGAGGAGCCATCTATGTGAAATTAGGTTTTTTTTTTTCAATAGTGACCTTAGATCTTGTTGCGAAAGCACACATAAGTCATGTAATCAATCTGCTAACTTGGTTTGGAAACGATTCAGCGCTGTATAATTTTGCAGTTAAAAGCTTTTAAATAATGTTCGGCCAATATACTGTCTATATATATATATAATATATATATAATATATATATATATATATATATATAAATATATATGTATATGTATTGATATATGTCTATATATGTATATACAGTATGTATATATATGTATATGTGTATATATATATATATATATATGTACATATATATACATATATAAATTATATTAGTGTACCCGACCCGTCATATATGTCGGCTTAAAATATAGATAAGCCCACTCAGATTCAACACTTCCCACTCTCTCCCCTTCCCTAATTACCACACGGCAGTTTGTGGGAGATTATCGTTCTCCGTGTGGTTGCTGCTCAGCGTGACAAGATATATACTGTATATATATATACATATATATATATATATATATATATATATCGCCGGACACTTGCTCTTTATTGTATAGAGGAGATCATGGTTTAAATCCTTGCATAGCTATTTGACAGTGGCTGATGTTCTTCATTATGTGTCACGATCGAGAAATAATAGTCATCGGAAGTTTTTTATTAACGGTAAATACGATATGACTGTTATTTGATCATAATTATTATTATTATCTCCGCCAACGAAGTTGGAAGGAGGTTAAGTTTCACCCCCTGTTTGTGTGTTTGTTTGTTTGTTTATGAACAGCTTCCAGGCCACAGTTTTAATCCTAATGAAACTTACAGGGATTAACTGTTATGTAAAAAGCTGAAATGGATACATTTTGAAAGGTCAAGGTCATGACCAACCAAAAGGTCGTGAAATAAGCTGCTGCGGCGGAGGTCTGTGCTCTACTGAGTGCCCCTGTAGATGTTGTTTCTCATGTTGTTGATGATCAGACGTCGATCGCACAGTAATAACATACGACAACAACATCCATTAAGTTGCGGCTTTCATAAGTACCAGGTTCATGTTATTAACACAGCCATATTGTGCGTGGGATCATCCACAATTGACGGGTCCTCCTTAAAGTTGAACACGACTCGTCACCTCAATGCTTGCGGACACATCTTTTAGTTTTGAATTGTAGATCCTGTTGTGTTTACAGCATTATAACAAGTCGATTATATTCCACAGTGAGTAATTTAAAGAATACAATTAACCTCATTTATTAGTAGCTTACAAATGATGTGCTGGTGGTGTTTGTTGGTACCACAAGATTATAAGTCGTTCCATTGTTTACAAACTTTTTGATTTTGTTTTTCAATTGGTCTTTATAAGTGAAGATTTGTCTCCCATTTCTGTTTGTCTACGACCTATTGAACTGAAATCTTTCATCTGCTCAATTGCTGTTTAGCAGTTGAAACAGAGAGAGAGAGAGAGAGAGAGAGAGAGAGAGAGAGAGAGAGAGAGAATATGTTTCCTTTAGAATCTAAATAAGTATTAGAAACTAATACAGTATTCCACACCTTTTCTATCGCTGATATAAATTCAAATCATAGCGTTGTTAGATTAATCTCGTTTTTAAGAGATATTTTATTCCGGCATCGTAGACGTCATATTCTTTTATGCATATAAATAGAACTGCATCAAACAATTGCTTGGCTGCGCGCACGCCATGAGCAGTAATACTCAATTGGAGTCGGCCCTCTTCAAAGGTATATGTACAGTTGGATACAGGAATTCCTGATACACCTCGCTCTGAAGAAATGCACCTAGCCACAACCCTAACTGCACGTCGAATTCCAGTGTTTAGTCCTGTCCAAAAACTCAGTCGATTATTATTATTATTATTACTTGCTAAGCTACAACTCTAGTTGGAAAAGCAGGATGCTATAAGCCCAGGGGCTCCAACAGGGAAAATAGGTCAGTGATGAAAGGAAAAAAGGAAAATAAAAACATTTCAGGAAGAGTAACAACATTAAGATAAATATCTCCTATATGAACTATAAAAATTTAACAAAACCAAAGTAAGAAAAATAAGATAGAAGAGTGTGCTCGAGTGTACCCTCAAGCAAGGGAACTCTAAACCAAGGCAGTGGAAGACCATGGTACAGAGGTTATGGCAGTACCCAAGACTAGAGAACAATGGTTTGATTTTGGAGTGTCCTTCTCCTAGAAGAGCTGCTTACCATAGCTAAAGAGTCTCTTCTACCCTTACCAAGAGGAAAGTGGCCACTAAACAATTACAGTGCAGTAACCCCTTGAGTGAAGAAGAATTATTTGGTAATCTGTGTTGTCAGGTGTATAAGGACAGAGGAGAATATGTAAAGAATAGGCCAGACTATTCAGTGTGTGTGTAGGCAAAGGGAAAATGAACCGTAACCAGAGAGAAGGATCCAATGTAGTACTGTCTGGCCAGTCAAAAGACCCCATAACACTCTAGCGGTAGTATCTCAGCGGGTGGCTGGTGCCTTGGCCAACCTACTACCTGTGGTTTCTCGTCGCAAAGTAATGGGGTAACCGGGTGCACTTGGTTATTGCGCATTTTTGATACAGGAATAATCTGTCTTTTAAAAAATTTAATCAATAGACATTATCGTAGTTAGGATCTATTGCTCATATGTTTCTGTCCTTAATTTTGTCACCAGAAGTCAAATTCTCTCTCTCTCTCTCTCTCTCTCTCTCTCTCTCTCTGCCAACCATGAATTGAGCTGACGATGCATTTCAATTCTTCATATTTTCGACGTGACTCGGCCATTAAGTATCCTATGAGAAATCTCCATGGACCCGAAGTGAATTTTGAAAAGGATTAAGGCTCAGTAGAAACTGATATCTTTTATTATATTTTTTAAGACATCAGTTCAACCTTGATTGGAACGAACTTTAATGTTTTGCCTATTAAGAATGAGTTCACATTCTTATATTTACGTTTTCGTTGGGTAGGATTCATTGGTCAATTAAAGATTTATTTCACACATTTACATTTTCGTTGGGTAAGATATTTTGACCAATTCAAGATTTATTCTGACAATCTTCTATTTACTTTTTCGTTGGGTAAGATTCATTGACCAATTCAAGATTTATTTCACAATCTTACGTTCACATTTTCGATGGGTAAGATTTATTGACCAATTCAAGATTTATTTCATAATCTCACATTTACATTTTCGTTGGGTAAGATTCATTGACCAATTCATGATTTATTTTGACAATCTTACATTTACATTTTCGTTGGGTAAGATTTATTGACCAATTCAAGATTTATTTTGACAATCTTACATTTACATTTTCGTTGGGTAAGATTCATTGACCAATTCAAGATTTATTTTGACAATGTTACATTTACATTTTCGTTGGGTAAGATTCATTGACTAATTCAAGATTTATTTCACAATCTTACGTTCACATTTTCGCTGGGTAAGATTTATTGACCAATTCAAGATTTATTTCACAATCTTACGTTCACATTTTCGCTGGGTAAGATTCATTGACCAATTCAAGATTTATTTTGACAATGTTACATTTACATTTTCGTTGGGTAAGATTTATTGACCAATTCAAGATTTATTTCACAATCTTACGTTCACATTTTCGCTGGGTAAGATTCATTGACCAATTCAAGATTTATTTTGACAATCTTACATTTACGTTTTCGTTGGGTAAGATTCATTGACCAATTTCCTTCGTGTAGATTGGTAGCGAAGGAAAGTCTGTTGAATATTTTTATAACTGATGGTTAAATTGATTAAGTTTGGCGAGAAAATTGTCCATTTTGCCAATAAATTGTATTCAGTGCTTTGATAGAAATATCTTTTTTATTCGCATAATTGCATTTTTGCCAATAAATTATATTTCAGTGTTTTGATAGAAATATCTTTTTTATTCGCATAATTGCATTTTGCCAATAAATTATCTTTTTTATTCGCATAATTGCATTTTGCCAATAAATTATCTTTTTTATTCGCATTATTGCATTTTGCCAATAAATTATATTTCAGTGCTTTGATAGAAATATCTTGCTGATTTGCATAATTGCATTTTGCCAAAGAATTATATTCAGTGCTTTGATAGAAATATCTTACTGATTCGCATAATTGCATTTTCCCAATAGATAGTATGTAATGTTGAAATGGATAGACACTAATTTTTTTTTTCTCTCTCTCTCTCTCTCTCTCTCTCTCTCTCTCTCTCTCTCAATCGATCTTCCTAGGTACGATGCCCTAATTGGGCGCTGTTCAACCGTTGGAAACTGTATTGGAAATTGATGCCACCCAAGCTGGTATAAATCAAATCGTGTCTGTGTGTGTGTGTGTGTGTATGTATGCTGTGCACTGTCGAAGGGTCTATTTTTAATCCCGTGATAGACCTTTGATGAAATAACGAGTTCGCTTTCAATGCAACTGCAGCCACACGGGGTCTAGCTATTTGACATTCTATTGTGCCACGCATACTACATTTATCACAATGGATATTTTTTTCACGGATATAGTTCAATTTTGACCTTTTTTATTTTAACTGTTCGAAATTGTTAGGATAATTTCAGGGATATCGTCAGGTGATTAGTTTTATTTTGAACATTCATCCGGGTGCGTTCATCTCTCTCTCTCTCTCTCTCTCTCTCTCTCTCTCTCTCTCAGTTGTTACTTCTTCCGACTCACTCAATATGGTAATTTCTTTACTTACAAAATAGAAAATACATGGAACAGACTTACAGCGGATGCAGGAAACAGTAACACCGTAAACGAATTCATGAACAAGTTAGACAAGATTATAAAAACTCTCTAAACTTCTAAACTAATTCACTATAACTAGGAACAAATGGAGTCTCTGCGGATGGACTAAAAAATCTTTGAAACATCCAATATATATTCTTGTTTGAGGGTACACTCAGGTACTCTTGTCTATCTAATTTCTCTTCCTCTTGTTTCGTTAAAGTTTTTATAGTTTATATATGAAAGATTTAAGTCAAAGTTGTTACTGCTCTTAAAATATTTTATTTTTCCTCGTTTCCTATCCTCACTGGACTATTTTCCCATTTGGGACCCCTGCCTGGCCTTATAGCATCATGCTTTTCCAACTAGGGTTGTAGTTTACCAAGTAATAATAATAATAATAATAATATATATATATATATATATATATATAATTATATATATATATAAATATATATATATATATATATATATGTGTGTGTGTGTGTGTGTGGGTGTGGGTGTGTGTGTGTGTGCCTGTGTGTGTGAGAGAGAAATTGTTCACTTCATAAGATAATAAATTTCTGGTGTAAATACATATGGCGCAATAATCTTCTGTACTCTTAATTAATTTACTAAGTATACCTAGACCTTTCATCGCTTGGAGAAACACTTTGGTCTCATTCTGGTGTCCATTTTTTCCTGGAGGACTTTTAACTTCCCTGATTTCTTGTTCTTTGTAATCTGTTATTTCTATGCGATGTTGTTAAAAATCAGATATCTTGATCTTGGAAATTGAATGTCAAATTCTCTTGTTATTCTGCTCAAAATTTTCATTTTTTCCCGCTTTAATGACCATAGGTGTTGTGACGCCAGTCCTGCATATAGTAAGTACATCAGTCCGTTAATCTCTATATCGTTGCATCTCATACCTATTGTTATAACCCCATTTTTCCTTTTTATATACTACTAGTGTACGCGACCCGTCAAAATAACTAGATATTTAGATCAGTATGCACATACACGCACCCCCCCCCCCGCCCCTCTCCTCAGGGTATGACTACTCCTCTCTGTGCATGACCGATAAGAGATATGTATATACAGATAGATAGATAGATAGATAGGTAGGTATGTATGTATGTATAGCCAGACACTTGCTCTTTATTATATAACGGCGTTTGTTTTATGTTTTTTTTTACTCGTGTAATTAGTGCATTTATTCTAAAACTATCGAATGAAACTAAATTGGAATGCGTATCGTGTTTCTGTGGGGGAGTTTTTATCAGTTTTTATTGCAATACATGTTCCAGTTTCATTGCAACTGTAATTACTTCATCAGTCTATTTTTACCGGGTCGTTTTGCAACATTGATGATTATCGACGGTAAAGGGAAGCCTTTAGAAACTGTTCTAATGTTGCCATTTGTATGTCAAAGAGTTTTCGTTTGTGGGAAGAAGTTTCCCAAGGGAAGCAGGTTCTTATACACACACGCTCGCGCGCACACACACACACACACACACATATATATATATATATATATGTGTGTGTGTGTGTGTGTGTGTGTCTGTATGTATGTCGGGCCCCATGGTGATGAAAACTAGCCAAACCCCATGAATTAATATGGAGGCATTTGTCTTGTAGTTGACTATAAACGGCTGCATTTGTTTGTTGTTGTTATTGTTGTTATTTATATGTATATTTAACCGCTTTAAACTTCAAAGATGAAATATTTATAATATAGTATATTCTCTTTCTGCACGTTAAGTGTGCTACAAGGAATACAGTTAGCTGAATAATTATAACCGATTTTTTAAAGCATCCCATCCACATTTTTTTTTAAATTTTAATAAAGCTCTCCTATTTAATAAAGAGTAAGTGTTTGGTTTGCATATATATATATATATATATGTGTGTGTGTGTGTGTATATATATACATATATATGTATATATGTGTGTATATATATATATGTATATATATATATGTGTGTGTGTGTATATATATATATACATATATATGTATATATGTGTGTATATATATATATGTATATATATATATGTGTGTGTATATATATATATATATGTGTGTGTGTGTATATATATATATATATATATATATTTCCGGGCATGCTCGGCGACATTGCCAGATGCATAGCTACGCGATGTCTCCCTGTCCCTCGTGTGTAGGGGGAGAGGGATTGGCCATACCCAGGTGAGTGGAGGTGTCCGTACATATCTATCTTTTAAATATTTAACCATCAGTTTCGACAAGTCGCGTACACTATTATAATAATAAAAACAAAGTCTCGAGACGTCCCACTCGGTTGACAGAGGTTGGAGTACAAATGTGCCTTCGCAGTGTCATGAAATATGACCGTCCTGTCGGTGGTCGTTTGAAGGAGTAAGGGGAGGGGAGGGGGGAGTGGCATGGAAGAAGGGGAATTCTTGTCGTTCTCATCTCTTCCAAACTTACGTTTTGCAATTTCTTTTCTCGCTTCCCCTTTGTTTGTGGTGTGTACAAAGGCTTTCCTCTTATGTACTGCTCTCTCTCTCTCTCTCTCTCTCTCCTCTCTCTCTCTCTCACACACAGCTTTGTCTTTGAGAATCTTCATCTTTTCTGCATATTCCGGCACTTATGATCGTTGCTCCGTGCTCGTCCTAAAAGGTGAAAAAAAAAACACTGAAGAGGCAAGACTCTCTTTCTCCCTTTTGTTTTACGTGGGGAAGAAAAAAAAGGCGACCAGTTTTGCCCAGTTCTTTGTGTTTTGTGAAGGAGACTGATTTAGACTAGATCTGGGCACGCGAGAGCGCGCGCGCGCGCGCAACGTAGGTTGTAGTCAAGTGGCAGACACGGAGGCACCTTCGTTTAGCTGAGCCTGAAGTTGGCAAAAGGCTTTTCTTGTCTTCATATGTGTGGGCCCTCTCTCTCTCTCTCTCTCTCTCTCTCTCTCTCTCTCTCTCTCGTAGACTCGTTTCCTCCTTCCTTTTCGTTGCTTCATTCTATTTTTATCTGGATATGCTGTGTCTTGAATACCTGAATATATAATACACTTGTATCTGTAGTTACAATTTCCGTGGTGTAACCTAATTCTTGTTACTTGTTACCTCTTGGACTTTGTTTTATATTATCATTAGTAACAAAGTCTTGCTTTATTTGAAAAAAAGAATTATTATTATTATTATTATTATTATTATTATTATTATTATTATTATTATTATTATTAGATAATTTCATTTAATCAAATTTTTTAACACACATGGTACACAAATACATGCCACTATGGACTTCCCCACGCCCATGGGGACTACCCCACGCCTATGGAGACTTCCCCATGCTCATGGGGACTTCCCAATGCCCATGGAGACTTCCCCACGCTCCTGCTTTATCATGAAACGCCTCTTTTTCCTACAGTCATAGAGTTTGATAAGAAATTATCCTCGGAAGTTTATTATCTAATCTGTCCATGGAAGATTCTGATGTGTTTCGAAGAACAGAATTCCTTTTTGTCATTATTATTATTATTATTATTATTATTATTATTATTACTATTATTATTATTTTATTATTATCGTTATTATAATTATTTAAAGTATTATTATTAATGAAATTATTAAAAGTATTATTGTTAGAATTATTACTATTAGAATTATTAAAACTATTATTATTATTAAGATTTAAGAAATTATTATCATTAGAATTATTAAGATTATTATTAAAATTATAATTATTATTAAAATTATCATTTATTGTTATTATTATATTATTATTATTATTATTTATTTTTATCATTATTATTGTTATTATTATTGCCGCTACTACATGCTAAGCTGTAACTAGTCTTTGGAAACTGAATACTACAAAGAAATTGAAAGGAAATCTACAAATATAAAAATATTTTTACTTCTGTTAGTAATTTTGAAAATGATGGGAACATCTGTGAACATAACATGTGGCTTGCATTTGTTCAACTCCTAATGCCATATGTTAAGATGTTGTCCTTGCGATTATTTACATTATATTTTTCTTTTCTTGATGTTTATTTCAACCTGCAACATCACGAAATACGTACCCAGGTTTGCCGATGTTGTTGGTATATTTTCTGTGCCATGATTATTTTACTTCTCTTAAAATTTGGCGCGGTACACGAAAATCTCTCGTAGTACCCCCTCTCCACCCCCCCCTCTCTCTAGAAGGTACCCTCCCTCTCTAGCATAACAATGTCTCAATCTTCCCCCCCCCCCCTTCCTCCTCCTCCTCTTCTTCCCTCTCCATTATCTTGTTAATTTCCCTTCCTCCTTCTTTACTTCTTCCTCGGTTATTATGTCCAATTCCCCTTCACCATTATTTTATTTTTCCTTTTCCTGCAACTTCCCCAATCCCAGTTTTTCTCAATTTCTCTTTATGTCCACCACCCTACTTCTTCCTCCCTTCCCCCCTAATATTTCTTCTCCTCATTCCATTCCCCCCCTCCCCTCCCCCCCTCCCCCTCATGAAATCTTGCCAGACACATTGGCGGCGAGGTCTTCTCAGAATTGAAAGTCTGCTACACTAGTCCAGGTGCTTCATTATTCCACATTGGTTCGTTGGGGGGGGGGGGGGGTTGATAAATTTCCCTTGCTGTTGTTATGAAGTCGGTACGGAAGCGTGTGTGTGTGTGTGTGTATGTATGCCTTGTTTATGTACTATTATGCCTCGTTTATTTATGACGTACCGAGTTGTGTATTGTCTCATTGCGAAACTTACTGTTGTGTTGCATAATCATTATCATGGCTGTTTGTCGGTTTTATTTTCGTATTCCTTCTCGTTTCCTTTTTATCGTATGCTGATTATCATATTTATTCTTTTGGCGTTGTTGTTTTCTGTTTGGTTACAGAATGTGCGCCGTATATTCTTGGAACTATCTGCTTGCACATATGTAGTTTGGGTACAATTTAATCTGCAGACTTCGCTCATATTCAGAAAATCACTTAATAATTTTTTTGTTTGCTTTTGGTATTGTATAATGATTTTAGAATAAATTGGTGAATTAATTAATAGATAATAATTTGTTAATACTAACATTAATTATCTTCAGTAGACCCATGATTCTATCTTAATTTTTTATTTGCTTTTGTTATTGTATAATGATTTTAGAATAAATTGGCTAAATCGTTTATAGATAATAATTTGTTTATTCTAATATTGATTATCTTCAGTAGACCCATGATTTTATCTTAATTTTTTATTTGCTTTTGGTATTGTTTAATGATTTTAGAATAAATTGGTGAAATCATTAATAGATAATAATTTGTTTATTCTAATATTAATTATCTTCAGTAGACCCATGAGTTTCTCTTAATTTTTTATTTGCTTTTGGTATTGTATACTGACTTTTAGAATAAACGGGCGAAGTCATTAATAGATAATAATTGATTCATACCAATGGTAATTATCTTCAGTAGACCCACGATTCTATATTAATTTCATTTTGGGATCAATTATGTGTCCTGAAACTCCAATCAAAATCCCTTGAATATCTTTGGAATCAGGAATTGCAATTTCTTTGGAATCAGGAATTGCAATTTCTTTGGAATCAGGAATTGCAATTTCTTTGGAATCAGGAATTGCCATAATACAGGAAATACTGTAATGGATCATTCCTGCGAGAATCACATTAGGAATTATTTTTAAAGTTTTCGGGAATCTTCATTAGGTATTTTACAATGTTTCTGTAATTACCTTTAGGAATTTGTATAAGTAACCAGTAATGATTAATTTCACCAGTAAACCCCTTTAGGAATCAAAATTCCTTGAATATATTTGGAGTCAGGAATTGCCTTAATACAGGGAATACTGTAATGGATCATTCCTGCAAGAACCATATTAGGAATCATTGTAATTTTTTTGGGAGGCTTCGTTAGGTATTTTATAATATTTTTTTTAATTACTTTTATGAATCTATTAAAATAACCAGGAATAATTAATTTCACCAGAACATACTTTAAGAATTCACATTTTAAAAAGGATTTATTCCTTCAGAATTCACCCTAAGAACACCCCTTATATTCGATTTCATTTCCTCATGAGTCACCTAATGCGCCATAAGACGTCTGCAGGAATCACCCGATCTCTCGAGTAACACCTGACACCTCGGAAATCATCTGATATCACAGGAGTCACCCTGTGATTGTACAGTTGGCTTAATTAACTCTGGTACACTGACATCTCCTTAGCCTCCCGAAAAGTGTACCGGAATTAATGGAGCCAAACTGTACCTTCTGATCTTTCAGGAATCACCTGACCTCGCGCCACCGAGGAAGAGATATTGTGTGACGTCACTGCAAGTGAGTAAAAGGTCAATTGATGCTTGCAGAGAGAGAGAGAGAGAGAGAGAGAGAGAGAGAGAGGTCGTTAAAAATCAAGGGCCAGTTCTTGGAATATGACAGCTCCGACTGGTTGTACGACTCTTCAGGTGAAAGCAGACCTACTGTCGCCCCGTTAGAAACTGTCTGTCGGATTAGTTGTGCTGATTGGCCAACGCTTTGGTTGATAGATTGGAAATTGATTGGTAGGGGGATAGATATAATGAATGAAAGGGCAGGGGGGGGGGGGGGGGGAGGGGGGAGTTTGAGAGGCTGGGATTTGAGGTTTAGTATTTTACAGATTTAGAGCGTAAGGTTAGAAAATTTGAAATTTACCGTTTTGACTGGTAGAATGTTTGGCTTTGAACTTTTAGACAGGTAGAGTGTTTGACATTGAACATTTTGACAGGTAGAGTGTTTGACATTGAACATTTTGACAGGTAGTGGTTTGCCATTGAACATATTGACAGCTAGAGTGTTTGATGTTGAACATATGGACAGGTAGTGTCCTCGGCATTAAATATTTTGACAGGTAGAGTATTTGGAATTGAACATTTTGACAGGTAGAGTGTTTGGCATTGAACATTTTGACAGGTAGTGTTTGGCATTGAACATATTGACAGGTAGTGTCCTCAGCATTAAATATTTTGACAGGTAGAGTGTTTGACATTGAACATTTTGACAGGTAGAGTGTTTAATATTGAACATTTTGACATATATAGTGTTTGGTGTTGAACATATTGACTGGTAGAGTGTTTGATATAGAAAATTTTGTCAGTAGTGTTTGATGTGGAATATTTCGGAGGTCAGAATGTAGAGATTGAGCGTTAATAGTTCAGTGTTGATCATAGACGAAATTCTAATTGGATGGAGATTGGTGGAGTTTCATAGTTGCATATGATCGATAAATGTTTAGTTGAGTTTAGAATTCCATTCTGTATAGAAGGGAGAAGTTTATAGCTGTTAAAGAAAAGGGTTTTTTTTTACAGATACGGAAAACCCACACTATTCTATCTTATTTCTCTTCCTCTGGTTTTATTAAAGTTTTTATAGCTATATAGATATTTTATTTTACTATTGTTGCTCCTAAAATATTCAATTTTTTCTTTATTTCCTTTCCTCACTGAGCTATTTTCCCTGTTGGAGCCCCTGGGCTTATAGCATCCTGCTTTTCCAACTAGGGTTGTAGCTTAGCAAGTAATAATAGTAATAATAATAATAGTGATAATAATGATGTTGATAATCTTTCAGTTCGTACAGAGTTCTAAAAATTGATACATGAAGAGCACAGTCATTTTGTACCTATAATTATCATAGGTGATTCACTGATCGAGATATTACGTGGTCATGCACAGGTGTGCCACTCAAACCCCCCCCCCCTCCCCCTCCCCAAATACACACATACAAACACACCCATTTCTTTCTCGTTCAGGACGAGTGTGTTTGTGCGTGTGTTCACAATTACTGTGCTCGCGTGTGCAAGCAGGAAAACTTCAGGGAAGCTGAAACAACATGTCCGGTCCTGGCCGGTTTTATCTAAATCAAGACCTCTAAAGAACGCTTATACAAACGAAACTGGGAAGGACCAGACATATTGTTTCGGTTTCAATGTGGTTTTCTCTATCTTTTATAGTTTATATATATATATATATATATAATGTCCATCGATTTTCTGTTATTCTCCTTATATGTCCTGCCCATGTCCATTTCCTTTTCTTATATATATATATATATATATATTTTATATATATATATATATATATATTTATATAGATAGCTAGATATTTATATATATATATATATATATATATATATTTATATAGATATATATATATGTATATATATATATATATATATACTGTATATGTATGTATGTCCATCGATTTTCTGTTATTCTCCTTATATGTCCTGCCGATGTCCATTTCCTTTTCTTACATATTATTATTCACGACTCTAGTTTGCTCTCGTATCCATATTGCTCTATTTCATCTCTTGTTAATCCCAAGGGAAGCAGGGAAAGGAAGAGAATACGATGGATTTATAAACTATTAAAATTTGCTGGTATAAACTGGTAGTATAGGAAGACCATAAATAGACGGGGTTGGAAGGATACGTCTGAGACCTTTGTTCTGCAGTGGCGTAGTAAACGGTTGATGATAATGATGATATATATATATATATATATATATATACATACATACATATATATATGTGTGTGTGTTTGTTCAGTAGTTAAGTTTATTTTGCAATCATAAACACACTGCTTGAAGGAATAATTCATCTTTGTTGAGTTTTAAGATTTTCCCTAATGAACCAGACATCCAAGAATCCTTTCATTAACGTTCTCGCTGAATTATTCAGAAAATAATTAGTGAACCCTTCAACATATATAACTTATCTCCAGTCTACAAGAAAAAAAATTGATATCCCTCCATTATCTTAGCAAGTATCAAAGGACTGGGATTAATTAAATTATTTGCTGGATAGCTTGAACTATTTTTAATTAATTCTATGGATTTTGAAAATGAATATATTTATATGGGATTAGTATTATACATTTTAAACGTGCTAGTATTTATTGAGGGTCTTTTTTTGTACGTAATTACATGTGAAGTACATGCGATAAATGATGAAATGAAAGTTCAAAGTAACGCTGTATGTACACTGATCAGTGTATATCTCTCCAAAAGACTTGGATAATAATAATTATTATTATTATTAAAATTATTATTATTATTATGCTCCTATCGCCGTCCCATTGTATGGAACTGACTTCGAATGTAAAGTAGAGTATTTATGCTTGGAATCCAGCCTTATATATATATATATATATATGTGTGTGTGTGTGTGTAAATATATATATATATATATATATATTCTAAAAACGTCTTTAGCATTCAAGTCTTAAATATCTTCATTCAGGCTGTACTGATGTTGTCCTTAACTCTTTTGATCAATTTTGACCCCAAGTGAGAATGAGATAGTTACTTACGATAACTGGCAGGATCGACTTCTTTCTTCTGTTTTGTGTACTTATTTATTTTACGTTCATCTTGACTCATATTTTATAGAGTATGGTTCATTCAAGTTTCTGATTAATTATCCAACAGTGGATTGTGAGTCAAATGAATAATTTGAACATCTGTCATCTTACCGTCACTCATTGCCGTATGTGTTATTACCTCCCTCTCTCTCTCTCTCTCTCTCTCTCTCTCTCTCTCTCTCTCTCGTTAAGCTGACGTTCTTTCCAATCAGACCACATATCTCCAGTTTCCGTGTTGTATAATCCTTGGTGTGTTTCATTATGTATGTATATATATATATATATATATTAGAGAGAGAGAGAGAGAGAGAGAGAGAGAGAGAGAGAGAGAGGTTTACTAGAATATATGTATAGAGAGAGTAAACTAATTTCTTTGCAAAATATTATATATCTATTAAGTTTGTCTAGGCAGGAATTTTAACAATATATGTCAATGAAGGCTCAAAGAGCATCAGGTGATTTTATTATTAGTATTGGTTAGATTTAATATAATGATTTAGGAATATTTATTTTGATATTATTAGATTGAAGATATTGATAATGTCTATTTACTTTTGATAAAAAACTTACTTATAATAAATACGAATTAGAATAAAACTTTGGTGTCAATAAGAAAAACAGCTGTAGATAGTATCTCTACAGATGTTTTTCTTATTGATATCAAAATTTTATTCTAAATCGCATTTATTATATCGAAATTTTTTATCAGTGATATATAGTCATTATCAATATCTTCAATCTAAAAAATGTTTAAATGTTATTGATGATGATCAAAGAAAAGATAATAATAACGCTATTATTATTATTATTATTATTATTATTATTATTATTATTATTATTATTATTATTATTATTAGCTAAACTACAATCCTAGTCGGAAAAGCAATATGCTATGAGCCTAAGGGCTCCAACAAGGAAAAATATCCCAGTGAGGAAAGGAAACGATGGAAATAAATAAACGATATCAAAGGTAATGAAAAAGTTAAAATAAAATATTTAAGAAAAACATTAACAATGATGGAAATTGAAAGAATACGGTCCGGTGGAGGGGCTTGGGCTGGGTTAGGGGTAGTGTATGAGATCCAATGGAAGGCAAGAGGAACAGATGGTATCCCAAATTCCATTGCATCTCTCTCGTTGCAAGAAGTTGCACATAACGTCCAGCCACCTGGTTTGCCCCAGGTGAACATTGAATGAAGGTTAACCTAATATCTCTCTCTCTCTCTCTCTCTCTCTCTCTCTCTCTCTCTCCAAGTGCAGTTCATGTGGTCGTTATATCTTAAACTATTGCAATAGTTAGAATTGAAGTATGGTTGTGATTATTTCTCTCTCTCTCTCTCTCTCTCTCTCTCTCTCTCTCTAATTGCAATTTATGTGCTCGTTATATCTTAAACTATTGCAATAGTTAGAATTTAAGTATGATTGTGATTATTTTCTCTCTCTCTCTCTCTCTCTCTCTCTCTCTCCAATTGCAATTTATGTGCTCGTCATATATCAAACTAATGCAGTATAGTTGGAGTTTCTTTAAGTAAGATTGTGATTATTTTCTCTCTCTCTCTCTCTCTCTCTCTCTCTCTCTCTATTCATTTACACGTTTTTTATTGACGTCATGTCGTAAACTATTACCATATGGTTTTACGCTGTTTTAACTATTCTCTCTCTCTCTCTCTCTCTCTCTCTCTCTCTCGTAATGATGCTGATAGAGCCAAGTGTCAGTGACACACACCATTTCATTTTCACTGTATATGTTAGTATGTAATGTTCTTATTATTATTTTTTGTCAAATAGTTTGAATAATCATTTCTATTTGTGATCTTATGGCTTAAATAGTTATTACTATGAAGACTAAATAGTAAATTCATTGCACTCTGTGAAAACGTAGTTTAAAATGCCATTACTGTTTGATATTTACACCAAATGTATTAGATGTTTCCTTTTATTATACTTTTAGCGTTCCACGCCGGTTCCTGGAAGAGAGAGGTTTCTAAAACCGGTTTTCTAAAGAGCCATCTATTTAGTTTTCTGAAAATGAGCAGAAACCGTTCGTTTTCCTTATTCTAAAGTTTCTTTTATTTTATTTAGTGTGTCGGACATTTATTGTGATTGTTGTGCGATTATTAATGTGAGAAACATCGATATTTCAAGCAGGAGTGATTATTGTTATAGTTATTAAATCATGACTGATAATATTGATATGACTATCTCAGGTACAGAAACAACTACAATAATTTTTACGATAATAGTTATGATATAGTTAGTAGTTAGGAATAACTATATAGAAAATTTTTCATTCTGTTTTAAGCACGAAACTTGTCTGTTTTAAAATTGTTCATATATTAAAAGGATTTCTTTATTTGCTTTTCTTGTTTAACTCTCATTCAGTGCAGTGTTTTATTTTAATCAGACTTGAATTAAAAAAAACAAAAAAACCTTTTTTATCATATACAGTATATCAAGTAGCCTACAGCATTAAAAAGTTGTTCGTAATCATTTTTTTAATGCTGGTTAATTATATATATATATATATATATATAGGCTACATATGTATATGTAATTATGTGTGTGTATATATATATATATAGGCTACATATATATATATATATATATATGTATATATATATATATACACACACACACTATATTTAACCAAATTGATTTTTAATGTTTTTAGCGTACACTTCTTAATTCCCTGAAGTATAATATATATATATATATATATAAATTATATAGGCTACATATGTATATGTAATTATGTATATATATATATATATATATATACATATATATATATATATATATATATTACTTCAGGGAATTATGAAGTGTACCCTAAAACCATTAAAAATCAATTTGGTTAAAT
>NC_090730.1:15473686-15477988 GCF_036898095.1 Palaemon carinicauda
ATTTACTTATATATTTTTAGTTTTGTAGAAACGAAACGTCAAATAAACGTCAAAGTTAAATCTTTTATCTACACAATTACAGTAATCCGTTAAACTTGCAACATCGCCAAAGATATAAGATCGTACTTCTGGCGGAGATAATAAAGATATAAAATTGTAGTTAAGGCAATGCTAATAGATATAAAATCGTACTTTAGGCAAAGAATAAAGATATAAGATCGTACATAAGGCAAATATAAAGATATAAAAATCTTAGTTAAGGCAAATATGATAAAGATATAAAGTTGTAGTTTAGGCAAAGATAATAAATATATAAAATCTTAGATAAGGAAAAGATACCAACGATACAAAATCGCAGTTCAGAGAAGGTAATAGATATAAAATCGTAGTTCAGGCAAAGATAATAAAGATATAAAATCATAGTTAAGGCAAATATAATAAAGATATAAAATCGTAGTTAAGGTAAAGATAAAGATGTAAAATCGCAGTTCAGGGAAAGATAATATATATAAAATCGTTGTTCAGGCAAAGGTAATAAAAGGTATAAAATCGTAGTACAGACAAAGGTAAAGATAGAAAATTGTAATTTTTTTATTTTAGAGTTTTTTT
The DNA here is from genome assembly GCF_036898095.1 of Palaemon carinicauda. NCBI lineage: Eukaryota > Metazoa > Arthropoda > Malacostraca > Decapoda > Palaemonidae > Palaemon > Palaemon carinicauda. The sequence goes on from NC_090730.1 coordinate 15,474,296, forward strand.
TTTTTTTTTTGACGTCCTCTTCATTTTACGTGGATGTGATAACATGTTCTAAGTTCACAAGTGTTTATTTGGTATGATTTACATTTAATTGGGGGGAGGGGGGGAACTGAGTCATCTTATTACATACACTTATTTTTTATTTTACTTTTTTAGAACCTCTTTCTTTGTTAAGATTTTGTCATTTTAATATACTGATTTTCTTGTTAATAGTATTAGAATTATTTGTATTTTTGATTAATAGAAAGCAAAATTATATTTCGTTTTCAAATATGACTCATATCTGAGATTTATTGACCCCTTTTTAAGTGTAGATACCTTAACGTGGTGAAAGGGTTTGTGTATCGCCATGATTAGCAAAGCTGTGTCAGTCAGGTCGACCCATACTAGCTTGGTTTGCTGTGAGCGACTGCAAAATAGTCTCCTACTATCACTATATCCAACTGGCCAGCGTGGTGGTGAAACCGGCCAAATCCGAGACATGAACAAAGACATGTCTGAGGTCTTTGTCCTAAAGTGGACTAGAAACGGTTGCATTTGTTAAAAGTAAAACTATTGCTATATTTTGATTCTGTTAAAGAGATATCTTTAGCTTTTACAATTCTCTTGTGTTATATGATTCTTTCTCTTCATACTTTTCATTTTATCTTTATTACTTTCTTTATGTATTTTTTTCTTATCATTTTGTTGGTATGAAATGTCATTAAGTGGTACAGATGTGGAAATTTCATGCGTCATTTTAATTTAAGGGCTGCTAACGCAAGAGCCCGTGCCTAGCACACGATTAGGCAATCAGTCAAACAAGCAAGCAAGCAAACGTCATTTTGAAACACGGGGCAAGCGATTTTTTTCATTAATTTAGGAAAATGTGCCCTGTAATCACTCTGTACGTAGTGTGGGGGGGGGGGCGAGGGGGAGTGTCCCTTTTTATAGGTTGGCTTGCAGGAACACATTGGGAGAGACTAAGGAGAATTACCAGAATGATCTGGAAGAAAGCGATCCCTTGGCTGGATGATCTTGATAATACCCACTTCTGAGAAGGAAAATTTCCTCTTGGCACCGTTTGGCACGCACACCCAGTGAGAGAGAGAGAGAGAGAGAGAGAGAGAGATTCTATTAGGTGTATAGGAGTAAACTATTATTCACTTCCATACCATTTCATATTCATACCAATACCTCGCCATCTTTCTTCATGAGAGAGAGAGAGAGAGAGAGAGAGAGAGAGAGAGAGAGATTGACTTTAGCTATTGGTTTGAAGAAAATTACTACCCTCTTCATATACACTTTCAACTTCCCCTTCCCGTCTCCTTCCCCCTCCCTCTCACCCTCCCCCCTTCCTCTCCCTCATTCCCTCCCCCTCCCCCTCCCCCTTCCCCTTGTCCCCCTTCCTCACAAATGCCACCTAAAACTGGCTGATGGTTGGTCGTGCATCTTTGTCATAAGGACGGATTTAGAACAAATTTGTTGCATCAACCGCTCGTCTATCGTGACAACTGAAACCCTTTATTTTTTGTAACATTGTGTGTATATTTTAGGAACCTGTTGTATGTCCATTTTAGGAATTTTTTTGTGCTTGTATATTTTTATAACTTTTTTGTTTGTATATTTTAGGAATTTTTTTGTGTCTATTTTAGGAATTTTTTTGTGTATACAGTATATATTTCAGGACCTTTTTTGTGTTTCGTCTATTTCAGGAATTTTTTGTGCATGTATATTTCAGGAGCTTTTTTTTGTTTGTATGTTTTAAGAATTTTTTGTGTGTATATTATAGGAACTTTTTTGTGCGTGTCTATTTTAGACATTTTTTGTGTATATATTAGGAATTTATGTGTATATTTTAGGAATGTCTGTGGATAATTTAGGAATTTGTGTGTATATATCAGGAATTATTTGTGTATATTTTAGGATTTTTTTAAAGAATTACGTTAGAACAGCGTTTCTTCATATTCATTGAAATTTTGATTTCGTTTTGATACTTGTTGATGGTTTTTGAATTGGATTTAAAAGCAAATAAAACTTTGCTCAGGTGTACTTATTTAATGTGAACATTTGCATCTAAATTCCAAGGAAAATGTGTTGGTGAAATCAAATGTTTGGAAGCCCTGGCCTCTGAAGTTAGCGTGAAGTGGAAATAAGCTGTTTCCTTTGAAAACTTCATTTGGTTTTCGTTTAGCTTGGCTTTGTTACCTCCGCCAACGAAGTTGGGAGGAGGTTCTGTTTTCGCCCTTGTTTGTCCATTTGTCTGTTTGTTTGTGAACAACTTCCGGGCCACAATTTTACTCATATAGATGTGAAACTTTCAGGGATCGAATGTTATGTTGATACTTGGAAGTGATTCAATTTTGAAAGTCAAAGGTCAAGGTCTAGCATAAAGGTTGACTGAATTAACCCTAACTTTAACCCCAAGTTCGCTCAGGTTGTCATGCAGACTTCACAAATACGCCTACGGTCTAAATTGATTTTGGGAAAGGCAAGCTAGTTTTGAGAAATAATCTGCGTTGCGGAGGTCTGCACTATGGAAGTACTTTTCTTGTTTTTAGGTTGTATTCTGATTCAGTCGTCCTGAGAATTATTAGTATTTATTATAAGTTTATTATTTTATTAGAATATTTGCTGGTAAATATTATCTTGTCCTATTAGTCAGTAGGGATAAAAAATTTTTTTCTCCTGGAAAAGCTTCTTTGTGTGTGTGTGTGTGTGTGTGTTTGCGCGCGCGCGTGCGTGTGTTATACCGACTGATGCCGGAATGTCTTTTAACCTGTGACCTACATTTCCGTGGAGGTTAACAACCCCAAATTGTTCACACTTGCTTAGTCCTCATAGCTAGATTATTTATGGTGCGACCTTTACTTTGATCAGAGTAGACCCTTAACTCATTAACGAGACTCGTGTACTACTACTACTACTACTACTACTACTACTACTACTACTACTACTATTAATATTATTATTATTATTGTTAATGTTGTTGTTGTTGTTGTTGTTGTTGTTATTGATAGTCAAGCTACAACCCTGATTGGAAAAGCAGAATGATACAAGCCTAAGGGCTCCATGAGGGATAGTAGCCCAGTGAGGAAAGGAAACAAGAGAATAGCAAATAAACTACTATATAAGTAGTAAACAATTTGTAAGATATATATTTCAAGACCAGTAATAACGTTGAAATAGATATGACATGTAAATTATAAAACGAGATTTAATTCAATCTGTTTAACATAAAAACATTTGCTTAAGATATTAATTTTTTAAGTTCTACCGATTCTACTCATGATTGGGAAGATCATTCCTACAATCTGGTCTCATCTGGAATAAAACTTCTTGAATACTGTGTAATTTCGAGTCGTATGATGGAAAAAGCATAACTAATAGAATTAACTGCATACTTAGAGTTTTCTTGTTTGAAGTTTTTTATAGTTTATATGTAAAAGATCAGAATGTGAAAAATCGTATGCAACATGCATTGCGAACTAATGAGCGATGGTGCCAGAGATTAATATCCAGATCAGGAATAAGGAATTTAATAGACTGCAAGTTTCTATCCAACAATTTAAGATGAAAGTCAGCAGCTGAAGACCAGACAAAGAGAACGATCCCTAGCACAAAATAGAATTAATTAAAACATTTCTTCAGGATAGACGGTTCACCAAAAATCTTATAAGACTTACTCAATAATCCGCTTTTCTTGCTATTGAAGGG
>NC_090730.1:15478488-15493488 GCF_036898095.1 Palaemon carinicauda
TCTCTCTCCTGTCCTTTTTTCTTGAAAGTCTTTCCCTTTATTTCTAATATAAATAAATATTGATCTTTGGAAAAAACAACATTGAAAAGTGCATTGTGATTTGCACGTTGCAGCCTTTTTCCTTTGCAGTTCGGCACATGCATGGCACATGTCCACAGATTTCTCTTTGCTCCCTAAGAGACTTATTTTAGGTTTATATTGGGCAACTTCTTCGGTATTTCTTCTCCTCAGATAGCTTCAAGTAGAGATTATTCAGCTTAGGTTTTACAACTAAGATTTTTTCTTTTTATTTCTTTTGATGACTTCCTTATTTAAAGATTTAAAGGCTTCTCATGAATGGCAGAGACAGGGGATAGTTTACAGTTCCCTAGCTAGCAGGATAAATGCCCTAGAGACTGACCATATTTACATATGACCCTAGCTAGGACCAGGAAGGGCCAGGCAATGCCTGCTGATGACTCTGCAGTAAGACCTAAAGGTTCTCTTAAACTCCAATCCTTAGCTCACAAGAATGGTGAGCTTAAAGATTTTACAAGAAACAATCTAGCTTGAGCATGATTCGAACCCCAGTCCGGCAGATCGCCAAGCAGGGAAGTTTCCAATAGGCCACAGCAACCCTTATTCAAGAAATACTTTTTTAGGGTGTTTGGGTCATTAATAGGAGCTTAAATTGATTTTTGGATTTAATTGTAATTTTAAAATCAACAATGTAATACAATTTGGTTTATGCATGAGATGAATAATTGTGTTCATATATTTCAGTTGTTCATTAGCCAAAATGTACCCGTAAAAGTGTCTTCATGCATATGAGTGTCATTATTTGCGAAGATTTTCTATGATCATCAGTATTGTTACCCTGGAGTATGTATCTATTTTACTGTGACCTCCAGTCATTCATGTTGTATACCTCATCGATTGCATCCTTTAATCCAACATTGATTTGATGCGTCGGTCATTGTTATTCTGCCGTCCACGGTCTCTGTAGGGATCAGGCCTCCCGTTGGTGGATTACAGTAGGTGTCGCTGGTTCTGGATGAAACTGAAGCTAAATGTGTCTGCATAACCAAATCGTACACACACACACACACACACACACACACACACATATATATATATATATATATATATATATATATATAATATATATATATATATATATATATACACATATACATATATATTTTAGATAGTATGTGGAATAAGTTTATGTGTCGGTTGTATTATTAAAATTGTATTTTGGTTCACAAAATTTAATTGACAATGCAATAATTGCGTTAGTAAATATAATTGTATGTATATGTATTCTCAAAATAATTGTAATCATTTACTGTCCACCTACTTTTGGACCACCATATATATATATATATATATATATATATATATATATATATATATATATATATATATATATATATAATATATATACAAGTATATATACACACACATATATATATATATATATATATATATATATATATATATATATATATATATATATATATATATATATATATGTATATATAAATACATTATATATGTATATATATGTATATATATATATATATATATATATATATATATATATATATATATATATATAAGTATATATACATATATATATATATATATATATATATATATATATATATATATATATATATATATATATATATATATGCTGTATATCATACTAGTACACACGCCCTGTCATAAATGACTGCAAAGTAGCTTAGTATTTATATAGATGTGCATACACAGACTCAACCATTTCCACCCCTCCCGCTTTTCTAAGTACAACATGACAGTTGGTTTTCAAGTCCACCTCTCGGGGTAACCCCTCTCACCAAGGTTTGACTAGTCCCTCTTCCCCTACTCAAATTACGGGAGAGACTGGGTAGTTATGTTTGACAATGACTCAGAGTGACCTGCAAGATTAAAAGAAAAATTCTGGTAATATGTAACGACATGTTTTTAAAATGCAGTAATAAAACCAAATATGGATAATCATTAACTCTAATTAGAGGGGCTCTCAGTAGAGCGCAGACCTCCTCCGCGGCAGCGTTATTTCTTGACTTTTTGCTTTACCTTTGACCTTGCCCTTCCAAAATTTAATTATTTCCAACTTTTTACAAACAGTTAATCCGTGCAATTTTCATTACGATTAAAAATTGTAGCAGGAAACTGTTCACAAACAAATAAACACACACACACACACACACACAAATAGGTGGTAAAACATAACCTCCTTCCAACTTCGCTGGCGGCGGTGGTAATTTGCCTCAAAAATTTATAATTAAAGTAATAATAAGTAGTTAAGCTACAAACAAATCTGTTTATAAAAACAGAACTAGCTTGCTCTAAATGGAATGGTATGCGTGATGGGAGGAGAAATGGGTTGGAAAGATAAAGACGGGACAGGGGAAAGGAAATGAGGTAGGGAAAGCTTGAGTGAGGGGAGGAAGGGATAGGAAAAGGAGGCATAAAGTAAATGAAGATAATTGGAAGAACAAACACGAGAAGATGAAGGGACAGAGGAGCAAAGTTGGGGGGGGGGGGGGGTTGTTTGCTGATGGAAGTAATCGGGGTCTAAGAGAAGCGGAAGTAGACTGGTATCGGCAATTTTAAGTGACTCAGTATATATATATATAATATATATATATATATATATATATATATATATATATATATATATATATATATATATATATATATATATATATATAGCCAGACACGCGCTTTTATTTATATGGGGAGGCTTTTATTATTATTGTTTTTATTATTATTATTACCTCTCTCTCTCGCGTTTGAAATGAATTTATTTAACATTTCGCAATGAATCCCCACAGAGAATTCTCCCTTGTAAGTAACAAACTGCGGAATAACATTATTGTTCATTCCGATATCGTTGTGATAGATTAAAAAAAAAAAAAAGACTTGGTTGAGTGTACATTCGGGAACACTATTCTATTTAATTTCTCTCCCTCTTGTTTTATCAAAGTATTTATAGTTTATATAGGAAATATTTATCTTGATGTTGTTACTGTTCTTTAAATATTTTTTTCCCTTGTTTCCTTTCCTTGCTGGGCTATTTTCCCTTATGGGGCCCCTTGGCTTATAGCATCCTGCTTTTCGAACTTGGGTTGTAGCTTAGCAAGTAATAATAATAATAATAATAATAATAATAATAATAATAATAATAATAATAATAATAATAATAATAATATTAAACTGCAGTGGAAGTAATATTGCCTGCTGCTGTTTTGCGTGATGGACCAGCGTAGAAAATCATTTCATCTCGATCGTGTTATGTACCCGGATGCTGTAGGGTCACCTCTGCTTCTTCAGAGATGAATATTTGGTTGTTCAGATTTAATGTTTTGTATATATTAGCTTACGAGTTTCTTTTGTTGTTGTTATAATTGACGTATCAGTATATGTATTATTATTGTTCAGATTTATTGTTTTGTATATATTTATTTACGAGTTTCTTTTTTTCCGTTGGTGTATCAGTATATGTATATTATTTAGTATTCTCTTGTATTTTTTTTTTTAATTAGGTATTTTATTCTGTGGGATAATTGTGTTGATGGTTAATAGTCTTTTACCTTTGTTATATAGAAATGATTTTCCTATTTTGAATTACACTATATAAAATTGGAAGGTGCTATATTGATTTATGAAAAACTTAAATTAGGCTTTTGTATATTATGTACCGAACTTTAATCAATCTTTCTTTAATTGCCTCTATTTGTCTACTCATTATAATTCAAATATTCAAGTAAAGTAGTGATTTCTCTCCTTAATCTCTCTGAACCAGTAGTTTATGAATTGTATGCTACGAGGAATTATTAGTTTTATTATTTGCCAACCCTAGTTGCAAAAGCAGGGTGCTATAAGCCCAAGAGCTCCAACGGGGAAAATATCTCGGCGAGGAAAGTAAATAAGGAAATAAACTACAAGAGCAGTTTAAGAACAACAACATTAAAAGAAATCTTTCGTATGTATTTTATAAAAACTTCAAAATGACAAGAGGGAGAGAAATAAAATATAATAGCGTGCCTGAGTGTCCCCTCAAGCAGGAAAACTCTACCCCAAGACAGTAGAAGACCATGGTACAGAGGCTGTGCCACTACCCAATACCAGAGAACAATAGTTTGATTTTGGGGCGTCCTCCTAGAAGAATTGCTTACCATTGTTAATGAATCTCTTACTAAGTAGAAAGTAGCTGGGTGTCCACAAGATCAAAATTTTTCTTGGGAAAAGGGTCGTGCCTATGGGAGGTGTTCTCGAGAGTTGAATAAAATGACGTCACTTCCTATGTTTGTATTGATTGTTGCCAAAGGAGATTGAAAGATATATAAGTTACTCATCATTGTCCACATAAAGGAACAAGTATTGCCAAACTTTAGCTTAAGTAACATATACTGTACCAAAATTGAGATTTGATTGCCAATTGGCTGCTTCCTATGTGGCTTGAAATCTGGGGTACATAGAAGACTGATATAATTACGACTTGGTTTAATTTCTGTTTGTTTTTAAAGGACCTTGCCAGGAGGTTAGTTACAGGAACATATAGGTCACGTTATCGCAGGTCAAGATGGAAGAACAACAAACAAAACCTTTTGATTTGGATGTTCGATTTTGTGGTTGATATTTCTAGGTACCGCTGTCAAATGATCTCTTGGGTTATCAGCATCATCATCACCCCCTACGCCTATTGACACAAAGGGCCTCGGTTAGATTTCGCCAGTCGTCTCTATATTGAGCTTTTAATTCAATACTTCTCCATTCACCATCTCCTACTTTACGCTTCATAGTCCTCAGCCGTGTAGATATGGGTCTTCCTACTCTAGTAGTTACTCGTGGAGCCCAGCTGAACGTGTGGTGAACTAATATCTCTTGGGGAGTACGAAGAGCATGCCCAAACCATCTGCATCCACCCTTCATCTTGATCTCATCCACTTATGGCACTTGAGTGATCTCTCTTATAGTTTCATTTCTAATCCTGCCCTCCCATTTAACTCCCAATATCCTTTTGAGGGCTCTGTTCTCAAATCAACTAAATCTATTGGAGATTGTTTAATTGTCATACCATAACTCATGTCCATATAGTAACACGGATCTCACTAAACTGATATATAGTTTGATTTTTGTATGCAATTTCAGGCGATTTGATTTCCAAATTTTTCTTAACCTAGCTATTGTCTGATTTGCTTTTTTCAATCTTTCACTAAACTCTAATTCTAAAGACCCTGTATTGGAGATCATAGTTCCTAAATATTTAAATGATTCTACCTCATTAATCCTTTTTCCTTCCAGTGATATTTCATCTTCCATTGCATACTCCGTTCACATCATCTCTGTCTTTCTTGGGTTGTACTGTATGTGAATTTATTATACTGGATAGATTTGGCTTTTATTCAAAGATTATTAAAAAGCTTTTCATCCTATGGAATTTTACTTGGGTAATTTGATATCTTTAACGATAATTTGTTAAAGTTACGCTTTTTTAGTATTGTAACAATAAGAGTGGAGAAAAATTCTAGTGAAACTGAGGAATGTTACAATTTGGACTCCACTTGGCATTTGTAGTGAATACAGTAGTGTTGAGTGCACTGAATTGCTAGTTGAACATACTCTCTCTCGCTCTCTCTCTCTCTCTCTCTCTCTCTCTCTCTCTCTCTCTCTCTCTCTCTCTCTCTCTCTCTCTCATTTGCATATATAATTAGTATTATAATAATAGTTATTATTCTTATTATTATTATTATTATTATTATTATTATTATTATCATTATACACACATCTATATATATATATATATATATATATATATATATATATATATATATATATATATATATATATATATATATAATCATCATCATCATCATCATCATCATCTCCTCCTCCTACGCTTATTGACGTAAACACCAAACAAATTCACCCGTTTCTAGTCCACTGCAGGACAAAGACCTTAGACTTGTCAATTCATGTGTAGGGTTCGGCCAGTTTTCATCACCACACTGCCCATTGCGGATTGGTGATGGTGAGAGATTTTCGTTTGATCGCTGATGGAAAACCAACCTAGTATGGGTGGCCCTGACTAATACAGCTTTGCTGCTCATGTGGTTACGTAAACCCGTTCACCGCGTTAAAGTATCCCAACTTAGAACGCGATATATATATATATATATATATATATATATATATATATATATATATATATATATATATATATATATATATATATATATATATACAGTATATATAAATGTGTGTATATATAAATAAGTATATATATATATATATATATATATATATATATATATATATATATATATATATATATATATATACAGTATATATAAATGTGTGTATATATAAATAAGTATATATATATATATATATATATATATATATATATATATATATACAGTATATATAAATGTGTGTATATATAAATAAGTATATATATATATATATATATATATATATATATATATATATAAAATATATATATATATATATATATATATATATATATATAATATATATATAATATATATATATATATATATATATATACACATAAAATTGTCTTTACATATCGCAGATCCGGAAGTGCCACGTAACTTTTATAAACGTATTGATTTGATTATTTAATATTCACATAAACCTTCTTGGATACAGGTGCTCCAACTGACGTTGTCAGACCATCGACCCTGATCGACCTCTTATGAAATAATCACAGTGTTTATAATGATTATTATATTATAAAGCCAAAATTTTATTCCTTCCTAATTGTTTCTTAATTAATCTTTGGATTAAGAGTGAAAATTGCCTTCTCAGGTTAGTGATTTATATAATGGAGATGAGACCAAACTAAGGTTCTTTTATGTTACGAGAGCACAAAGTGAATGTCAAAAGTCAAAGTCAATAATGAATAATGAAGTTCCTTTGATGAATATTTAGAATGATTGATTGATTGATTTGAGGTTTTCTGGGATCCTGTTATTTAAGGTCATTGACGCCGATATCGTTTATTGTAAATGAAAGAAAAAAAATATTCAATTAAAACCATAAAAGCAAAGCTGTCATTTTAAAAGTTGAATATCTTTCAGAAGACCTGCTTCTGAAATAAAGTATTTAGAATGAAATAAATATTACGGAAATTAAATTTATACATAAAATATTTAGAATGAAATAAATATTACTGAAATTTGATTTATTCATAAAATATTTAGAATGAAACAAAAATTTCATGAGTAAGGAAATTTTATTTATTCATAAAATATTTAGAATGAAATAAATATATGTATAAATCTAGTTCATTCATCCATGATGAACGAAATGTTACAGCATTTATTATCTTGTGGATTCTAACTTGTGCTACATTGTTATGAATAGTTAATCATCGTCATGTTACAGCAATCATGTTATGAAAAAAATTATGGCAATTACTAATTATATATAGATTAGAATTTTTTATCAGAAATTCCATTTCATTGCACTTGATAGTTTATTTCTTTTATACTAAACACTGGTGATTTGGTTTGATTTTTTTTTATATAGTAATCATTTTTACCTCTTTAGAGGGCTTCATATGTTGCATATGTTTATTTTTTTTTTTTCAAAATTAACATTGAATGTAATATAGAATTCAGCAATATTAGATAATTATTTTACGTCTTAAAATGTCTCCCTATTTTTCATATTTTAATTTTATTTCAAAATTAGCATTCTCATTAAATGTAGAATTCAGTTATATTATAATTATTTTTAATCTAAAGAAGGCTTCATTTCTTACATGTTTAGTTATATTTAGAAATCAACATTCGAATTGAATATATAATTCAGTTATATTAGATAATTATATTCACCTCTTAAGAAGAATTCATCTATTACACATGTTTAATTTTATTTCAAAATTCAAATACAAATTAGATTTAGAATTCAGTTATATAATTATTTTCACCTCTTAAGAGGTCTTCATCAATTACATATGTTTAATTTTATTTAAAATTTCAAATTAGATATAGAATTCAGCTATATCATATAATTTTTTTCTCCTCTTAAGAGGTCTTCATCTCTTACATATGTTTAAATCTATTTAGAAATTAACATTCAAATCTATTACATATGTTTAATTTTATTTCAAAATTAACATTCAGATCTATTACATATGTTTAATTTTATTTCGAAATTAACATTAAAATCTATTACATATGTTTAATTTTATTTCAAAATTAACATTCAAATCTATTACATATGTTTAATTTTATTTCGAAATTAACATTCAAAGTAAACATATAACCCAAATACTTAGGAATGACCCCTCTAGAACTATACAGTAGTACTTGGGATCCCGACTTGTCCCTGCGCGTTCTAAATTCGAGAAGGACGCATAGCTGAAGGCGACGTCCATACTTGGCTTGCAATGGTTCCGTTTTATGTGGCTATGTGGCGGAAGGTAACGTTAAGTAGCAATAAAAGTAGGGGCACCCAAGTGTACTTGCGAACACCCGGGATAGAGGACACACAGCTACCAAAATGGAGTTCAGCTACAGCCGGTGTATATTGCCTTTGATATTGTTCTTTCTCTTTAGTTATTCTGATACTGTTCTTTGGTTAACATTTATTGAATCCATATAATTATTTTAGTAATGGGAAATGCATTTATATAAAATTGATCTATTTTACTTCGTGAGATTTTTTTTTCATATGAAAATTATACCGTGCACCATTTAGAAAAAAGTGAAATTGAATACTTCATTATCATATCTATTGTGTTTGTTTCTTAAATCTAGATCAAATATACTGTACATCTTTTTTTTCATCAAATTTCGTTTACTGAAATATAATTGCAGTTTGATGACTTGCTGTTTATGTAACACATTTAGAAGAATTTTAGTTAATTAATGATTAATACAACGGTAGCCTTTTTTTTCTATAGTTAATTACTTACTATACCGTAAAATCTGTAGTTATATGAAACCATGATGATTTAGTTTTCAGCATTTCATTTGAAGAGAAGCGGGCTATTTCCTATAGGTTTTTATCCCTTTACAAGAAAAAATATATGGAAAATCTAAAGTAGGAGAACAGGTATTTGAAGAATATATTTTCATGCTTTTCATTTGGGATTCAGGGGCTTTAGAAAGTTGCTCTGAAAGTCTCTTTGAGTATCATATTCTCTTGCTACTGTGCTAAGTCAGTGGCTCTGTTCAGTTGATTCTTCTTTGAAGGAGTTAAAGGCGACTTTTTGTGTTCACTGGCTCTGGGAATCTCTATAGACTCCATACTCGTCGGAAGTTCCTTTTTAGATTTACCTACTTTTTACACATTAGTTCATATCGTAATTAATGTGTTTTAAATGTCGCTCATGACTGGCGTCAGAGGTAAGGGTCAGGCAATTGCTACCTCGCACAATGTCCTTTAATTAAGCGGGGTTTACACGGGCGAACAGCTCGTCGAGCCTGGTTCGACAACCCTGTGTTTGAATTGATGTTCGAGCGTGTAAACGGGCTATTTGGTTGTCGAGCGCGCTCGTCGAACGGCTCGATGAAAGTCAGGCTCATCTTGACTTTTGTGGGCGGAGCTACATTGTTTGACGAACGGTGTGAACGTGTGAACGGGTGTCGAGCATCGAACCTCAGTTGTTATTCAAACCTGCTAGAGGAAACATCAAAGAAATGAATAATGGCTGCCATTAATTAATGTAAGAATGAGAAGGAAGTCGTACTTGATTTGATACATACATATCGAGCTAATCCAATAATATGGAAAGTTAAATCAAAAGACTATTCCATTAAGTAGCCAGAAACAAAGGAATAGCGGACACTCAGTCTTTCATGTGGAGTTATGGCCTTCCTCATAGTTGTATTTTCATAAATAATGAAAGGGCTGACACGATTCAATAGATCAATGTACATTTCTTCATCCATATGCAAATAATTGTGCTAGTCATCTGGCTCTAATTTTAAAGCAACAAGCAAGTTGGTATATGAAAATTTCTCTCTTTTGATCTTTTTTTTTTTCCTTCTCAGTGCCACTGCTAAATCAATGGTTATCAAATCGTCTTGGTCGAGAGACATGTTGACGTTGTTTTAGCACATGGCACACTGAGGTTCGATGTACTGTCTGAAAGCTCTTCGAGCCGTTCTACAAGTAGGTTCGACAACCGGGCTCGGCGAGCTGTTCGGCCGTGTAAACCCGCTTTTAGACTAAGGAGAACTAGGCTATGGCCGCTGCTTTGGCTCTGCATAAAACTTATTATATGTAGTTGTATTATTTAATATTGATTCAAAGACTTAAAGTTTCGTCTTTACTTTTTTCTTAAATATTGTCCATCAAAATTATTTTTAGACCATTCTCCTCCGCTCAAGATCCAGGTCCCATTTATGTTTTTATTTATTGAAAACATTGAGTGACAGGCCTATTGATTTTCCATTGAAACTGAAGCTAACTTATTATAACATGGTCATTTAGCTTTACCTTGATTGTGAAGCTCTATTATTCTTGTCAATATGTGGCCATTACTATAACTGGAATTTTGCTATTTTCTTTCCACTTTTTTAAATTTTTTATAGTTTATATATGAAAAATCTATTTTAATGTCGTTGCTGTTCTTAAATTTTATATTTTAGTTGTTCATTACTTCTCATAATTTGTTTCGTTTCCTTTCCTAACTGGGCCCTTTATATATATATAATATATATATATATATATATATATATATATATATATATATTATATATATATATATATATATATATATAGCCCTTGGGCTTTTAACATCCTTCTTTTCGAACTCCGGCTGTAGCTTGGCTGACTATAATAGTGAAATAATGATAATTATGATAATATTGATAATAATAATAGTAATAAATGAGGATAGAGGATGTTGAAGATAACTTAGGATATAAAGTAATTCATTTTAATCAGGCGTAAATTACAATCCGAATGAATGGGATAGGCCCCTTTCAACCTCAAACGCTATATTGTTTTAGTGATAAAAAATTGTTTTAAAGAGAGGGGTTCTGTTGGTTTTGTGGCACTGGCTCTCCATCAGTATTCCCCTCTCGGTCCCTTCCGAATTGGGGGATTTATCTTTTCCAAACAACTTCAGTCCTTTATAGATTGTTTCTCTCTCTCTCTCTCTCTCTCTCTCTCTCTCTCTCTCTCTCTCTCTCTCTCTCTCTCTCTCTCTCTCTCTCTCTAGTCCTGGAGCGGGAAACAAGTAAGCGGGGTTCTACCCCTTCTTAACAACCTTGAAGTTTTATTCCAGCTGTGACTAAGTTGTGGAATGAACTTCCTAATCTGGTAGTAGAATCAGTGGAATTTCAAAAGTTCAAACTCACCGAAAATATTTTTAATGTTGAACAAGCTTACATAGGTCCTTTTATAGTTTACATATCAAATATCTGTTTTAATGTTGTTAATATTTTTAAAATATTTAATTTTCATTTTCATTATTTCTTATGTTGTTTATTTATTTCCTCATTTCCTTTCTTCACTGGGCTATTCTTGTCTGTTGGAGCCCTTGGGCTTATAGCATCTTACTTTTTCAACTAGGGTTGTAGCTTAGCTAGCTAGTAATAATAATAATAATACTAATAATAATAATAATACATCAGTCTCTATTTACCCTGCTGATGTATTCAATGGCCTCGTTCCCACCAGCGCTGGCCTCAGTGCCGGTATCCAGATGGCCTCATTCCCACCAACGCTGGCCTCAGTGCTAGTATCCATACGCTTTAGCGTCTGTATCGATGGCCTCGTTCCCACCACCGCTGGCCTCAGTGCCGGTATCCATACGCTTTAGCGTCGGTATCGATGCCCTCGTTCCCACCAACGCTGTCCTCAGTGCCAGTATCCATACACTTTAGCGTCGGTATCGATGGCCTCGTTCCCACCAACGCTGGCCTCAGTGCCGGTATCCAGATGGCCTCGTTCCCACTAACGCTGGCCTCAGTGCCGGTATCCATACGCTTTAGCGTCGGTATCGATGGCCTCGTTCCCACCAACGCTGGCCTCAGTGCAGGTATCCATACGCTTTAGCGTCGGTATCGATGGCCTCGTTCCCACCAACGCTGGCCTCAGTGCCGGTATCCATACGCTTTAGCGTCGGTATCGATGGCCTCGTTCCCACCAACGCTGGCCTCAGTGCCGGTATCCATACGCTTTAGCGTCTGTATCGATGGCCTCGTTCCCACCACCGCTGGCCTCAGTGCCGGTATCCATACGCTTTAGCGTCGGTATCGATGGCCTCATTCCCACCAACGCTGTCCTCAGTGCCGGTATCCAGATGGCCTCGTTCCCACTAACGCTGGCCTCAGTGCCGGTATCCATACGCTTTAGCGTCGGTATCGATGGCCTCGTTCCCACCAACGCTGGCCTCAGTGCCGGTATCCATACGCTTTAGCGTCGGTATCGATGGCCTCGTTCCCACCAACGCTGGCCTCAGTGCCGGTATCCAGATGGCCTCGTTCCCACTAAAGCTGGCCTCAGTGCCGGTATCCATGCGCTTTAGCGTCGGTATCGATGGCCTCGTTCCCACCAACGCTGGCCTCAGTGCCGGTATCCATACGCTTTAGCGTCGGTATCGATGGCCTCGTTCCCACCAACGCTGGCCTCAGTGCCGGTATCCAGATGGCCTCGTTCCCACCAACGCTGGCCTCAGTGCCGGTATCCAGATGGCCTCGTTCCCACCAACGCTGGCCTCGGTGCCGGTATTCATTCGTTTTAGCGTCGGTATCGATGGCCTCGTTCCCACCAACGCTAGCCTCAGTGCCGGTATCCATACGCTTTAGCGTCGGTATCGATGGCCTCGTTCCCACCAACGCTGGCCTCAGTGCCGGTATCCATACGCTTTAGCGTCGGTATTGATGGCCTCGTTCCCACCAACGCTGGCCTCAGTGCCGGTATCCAGATGGCCTCGTTCCCACCAACGCTGGCCTCAGTGCCGGTATCCATTCACTTTAGCGTCGGTATCGATGGCCTCGTTCCCACCAACGCTGGCCTCAGTGCCGGTATCCATACGCTTTAGCGTCCGTATCGATGGCCTCGTTCCCACCAGCGCTGGCCTCAGTTCCGGTATCCAGATGGCCTCGTTCCCACCAACGCTGGCCTCAGTGCCAGTATCCATACACTTTAGCGTCGGTATCGATGGCCTCGTTCCCACCAACGCTGGCCTCAGTGCCGGTATCCATACGCTTTTGTGTCGGTATCGATGGCCTCGTTCCCACCAACGCTGGCCCCAGTGCCGGTATCTAGATGGCCTCGTTCCCACCAACGCTAGCCTCAGTGCCAGTATCCATACACTTTAGCGTCGACATCGATGGCCTCGTTCCCACCAACGCTGGCCTCAGTGCCAGTATCCATACACTTTAGCGTCGGCATCGATGGCCTCGTTCCCACCAACGCTGGCCTCAGTGCCGGTATCTAGATGGCCTCGTTCCCACCAACGCTGGCCTCAGTGCTAGTATCCATACACTTTAGCGTCGGTATTGATGGCCTCGTTCCCACCAACGCTGGCCTCAGTGCCGGTATCCAGATGGCCTCGTTCCCACTAACGCTGGCCTCAGTGCCGGTATCCATACGCTTTAGCGTCGGTATCGATGGCCTCGTTCCCACCAACGCTGGCCTCAGTTCCGGTATCCAGATGGCCTCGTTCCCACCAACGCTGGCCTCAGTGCCGGTATCCAGATGGCCTCGTTCCCACCAACGCTGGCCTCAGTGCCGGTATCCATTCGCTTTAGCGTCAGTAACGATGGCCTCGTTCCCACCAACGCTAGCCTCAGTGCCGGTATCCATACACTTTAGCGTCGGTATCGATGGCCTCGTTCCCACCAACGCTGGCCTCTGTGCCGGTATCCATACGCTATAGCATCGGTATCGATGGCCTCGTTTCCACCACCGCTGGCCTCAGTGCTGGTATCCATACGCTTTAGCGTCGGTATCGATGGCCTCGTTCCCACCAACGCTGGCCTCAGTGCCGGTATCCATACGCTTTAGCGTCGGTATCGATGGCCTCGTTCCCACCAACGCTGGCCTCAGTGCTGGTGTCCAGATGGCCTCGTTCCCACTAACGCTGGCCTCAGTGCCGGTATCCATACGCTTTAGCGTCGGTATCGATGGCCTCGTTCCCACCAACGCTGGCCTCAGTGCCGGTATCCATACGCTTTAGCGTCGATACCGATGGCCTCGTTCCCACCAACGCTGGCCTCAGTGCCGGTATCCATACGCATTAGCGTCGGTATCGATGGCCTCGTTCCCACCAATGCTGGCTTCAGTGCCGGTATCCAGATGGCCTCATTCCCACTAACGCTGGCCTCAGTGCCGGTATCCATACGCTTTAGCGTCGGTATCGATGGCCTCGTTCCCACCAACGCTGGCCTCAGTGCCAGTATCCAGATGGCCTCGTTCCCACCAATGCTGGCCTCAGTGCCGGTATCCAGATGGCCTCGTTCCCACTAACGCTGGCCTCAGTGCCGGTATCCATACGCTTTAGCGTCGGTATCGATGGCCTCGTTCCCACCAACGCTGGCCTCAGTTCCGGTATCCAGATGGCCTCGTTCCCACCAACACTGGCCTCAGTGCCGGTATCCAGATGGCCTCGTTCCCACCAACGCTGGGCTCAGTGCCGGTATCCAGATGGCCTCGTTCCCACCAACGCTGGCCTCAGTGCCGGTATCCATTCGCTTTAGCGTCAGTAACGATGGCCTCGTTCCCACCAACGCTAGCCTCAGTGCCGGTATCCATACACTTTAGCGTCGGTATCGATGGCCTCGTTCCCACCAACGCTGGCCTCTGTGCCGGTATCCATACGCTATAGCATCGGTATCGATGGCCTCGTTCCCACCACCGCTGGCCTCAGTGCCGGTATCCATACGCTTTAGCGTCGGTATCGATGGCCTCGTTCCCACCAACGCTGGCCTCAGTGCCAGTATCCATACGCTTTAGTGTCGGTATCGATGGCCTCGTTCCCACCAACGCTGG
>NC_090730.1:15503488-15510988 GCF_036898095.1 Palaemon carinicauda
ATTCATGCAAAAATCACAAGACCCTTTTTAAAAATTATGGCACCCATATTAGGATGAATACAAAAATCTAGAAAACTTTTTTAAATCTTTTTTTCTATGATGGATGCAGAAATTACGATTTTTTTTTTTGTTTTTTTTTTAAGATATATGTAAAATTAACGAAACCCTTTTTTAAAGATATATGCAAAGTTAACGAGTCCCTTTTTAAGATAATCAATAGACCCATTTTAGGATAAATAAAAAAATCGCGGGACCTTTTTTTAATATGCAAAAATTCCGAGACCTATTGTAAGGCAAATGCAGAATTAACGAGACCCTTTTTAAGATAAATAATCACGAGACCCTTTTTGAAATAGATAACCCCCCCCAAAAAAAAAAAAAAACACGAGACCCTTTTTAAAATAAATAATCACGAGACCTTTTTTCAAATAGATATTTCCCCCCCCAAAAAAAAATAATAATAATAATAAAAACGTGACCCTTTTTAAGATAAATACAAAAATCACGAGATCCTTTTTAAAGTCATGTGTACTAGTGACAAAACTAAAATGGTTCAGTTTATATCATCATGGTTGATAGGATTATATGGTTAATGTAATAAGAGATATTGAGATTTCAGACAATCTTGTTTACAGCAGAGTATTTATTCATCGATGATCTAGTGAATATGGAACGTGTATAACCGTGTCCTTTACACCCTTGCAAGAGTCGAACGGTTCGTCAAACCCGGTTGTCGAACTTGATTGTCAAGAGGTTCGAGGAGGTGGAGTCAGTCACAAATGTAAGGTTGGCGGACAATGAAGCCCCGCCCACAAATGTCAGGCTTGAACAGACTTTCTTCGAACCGTTCGATGAGCGTGTTCGACAACCAGATACCCTGTTCATACGTTCGAACATTCCTTCAAACTTTTTTGTCGAACCGTGTTCGACGAACCGTTCGACCGTTTAAACCCACTTTAATGTTACCGTAAGATATTTTAGTGGGATTTATTTTTCCCATTTATATACTTAATATCTCTAAAGGAGATTTCTTGATTGACCAGATAACTCATAATCAATCAATCAATCAACCAATCAATCAGTCAATCTTCTTGAGAGAAATTAAGTAAATGGGAAAAATAAATCACATTTATATACTTCAACCCGGTTGAGTAATCGTTAAGGTTACGTAGAATGTTGGGTTTGTTTTGGCAAACTTTTATTTTTAGCGTCTTTAGCTGATTCTGGCCTTTGCTTCTGAAAACAGGAAGTGCAAGTGACCCTGTTTGTTTTAGTGATTGCTTATCTAAAGAAAACAATAACATCATGGCAGCTAACTTACAATATTTTTATTAGCAGTGTGTAACAACTTTTCTCTCTCCACACACACATGCGTGATCACACACACACACACCTATATATATATATATATATATATATATCGTGTATTATAAAGAGTTTTATTTATATTAGTCTATTGAAAAAGTATCCATGCTGGTTTATGTTGGTGTGATTTATTATGCTACTGTACAAACATGTCATATATATATATATATATATATATATATATATATATATATATATATATATATATATATATATATATATATACACGTACGGTTATATGCGTGTGTGTGTATGTATATACACATATGAATATATATTATACTCTGATATATATATATATATATATATATATATATATATATATATATATATATATATATGTGTGTGTGTGTTTGTGTATTATATTATGATTTCTTGTCTCCTAATGTACCATAAGATAAACTAGAATAATCATACTTTGTTTGCAGAGAGAGAGAGAGAGAGAGAGAGAGAGAGAGAGAGAGAGAGAGAGAGAATTAGATAAAGTTTTAGTGTTCAAAAAGGGTTTAAGCTTTCCAAAAGGGTCATGTGATATTGTTGTCTTTCTACTCCTTGCCGGTGACACTTCGCTAGTTGGATGACATTCCTGAGCGCTCTCTCTCTCTTTCTCTCTCTCTCTCTCTCTCTCTCTAAGGAAAGTCTAGGACATTGATAGCTTATTTTCCTTTTTAATGTCAGTTTATGATATGTACTTCATAATTTAATATCTCTTTCTTGGGTTCTCGAATTATTATAAAGTTATTTTTGAATAATTGATTTTTTTATTTTGTTATAAAATTTTATAAGATGGTGTGATCCTTTGTGTAATTTTGAGTTTTTTTTTTAATTTTTAATTCTTGAAATTATGGTATTCTTATCTTGCTCAGCTGAAAGATTTTTTAACATGTGAAGCCGTCATCTGTTTATTACTAATAATTTTTTTTCTCTGCTTTCAGTATCTTGTATTTATTAATTTGTGTTGTTGTTTTTATACAGTATCGTGGGTGTATTATCATTACCATTGTTTCTAAATATTGTATTAATATTTCTTGCAGTCGCTGCAATATCTTGTATTCATTATATTTGTATATATTGGCGGTTTGAATTCCTTCAAAATACAACAGGAGACATATAGTGTGGGCATGAATAACTGCCTGCTATATTGGAGCACCAAATTATTTTATTATGCAAGTGTCAGTAAACATAGGGGATGATTAGTTGCATCTGGCTTATGATCATTTACACTCACCTTAGAGTTGTGCACAGCTGTGCTTCTTTTTTTGGCCTTTAACTATATTCATTAATTTTAAAAGTCGTGGGCATTGAATTCTAATGCTGCCATAAGCTCTAAAACAAATAGCCTAATATGTTTTAGGAGTTTTTAATTTGTAAGGTAATTTTAGTGCGTTTAGATTAGTGTTTACGTTTATTATGCTTACTGACAAACTTTTATGATTTTATTTGATAGATATGTGGCAACATAGGTGATCCGTCACTTTCCGTCGTTACTTTATTTACAGATGTTTCGTTTAACACCTGCGCCTTACTGTAGAAATGGATAGGGTTGAATACAAGGAAATGAAATATTGTACTTATTGTGATGAGGGTGACGATAAAAGCTTTTTATAGGTAGATAGTTTCTGAAAGAAACCCAGTAGGGTGAGTTGGGCAAAGTTAAAAGCTTATTTTGGGTAGACAATTCCTTAGAAAAAAAAAAAATTGGGGGGTGGGGAACAAGGCAATGGCGGTTAATGACTCAGTAGGTAGACCTATAGGCTGGTAATGTTGCAGACTCTACAAAAAACTATTGAGCTTGAGCGGGTCTTGAACCCCAGTCCCGCAGATATGACAGGTTTCTAATAGGCTACCTCAACCCTAAAGTATTTAAAGTTCACGTGTTAAAGAGCTGAAAGAAGCTAGGAGAGACTCAGATATAATATTATTATTATTATTATTATTATTATTATTATTATTATTATTATTATTTGCTAAGCTACAACCCTAGTTGGAAAAACAAGATGCTTTAAGCTGAGGGGCTCCAACCGGGAAAATAGCCCAGTGAGGAAAGGAAACAAGAAAAAATTAGATATTTTAAGAAGAGTAACATTAAAATAAACTAAAAACTTTAACAAGACAGGAGAAGAGAAATAAAATAGAATAGTGGCCGAGTGTACCCTCAAGCAAGAGAACTCTAACCCAAGATAGTGGAAGACCATGGTACAGAGGATATAGCACTATCCAAGAATTGTGAACAATTCTTTGGTTTTGGAGTTTCCTTCTCCTAGAAGTGCTGCTTACCTTAGCTAAAGAGTCTCTTCTACCCTTATCAAGAGGAAAGTAGCCACTGAACAATTATAGTGCAGTAGTTAACCCACTAAGGGAATAAAAATTGTTTGGTAATCTCAGTGTTGTCAGGTGTATGGGGATAGAGGAGAATCTGTAAAGAATAGGCCAGACTATTCGGTTTGAGTATAGGCAGGGGCAAAATGAACCGTGACCAGGGAAAAAGATCCAATGTAGTATTGTCTGACCAGTCAAAGGACTCCTAACTCCCTAGCAATACTATCTTAACGGGTGGTTGGTGAAAATTATGAAATTAAGTTTTATTCATAATAAAGTGTTGATTGTAAGAACAATTAATAGTAGTTTGATAGCTTTACTATACATAGTTATGCATATGGTAGACTACATAGAGTAAAGGCCACTTCGACCACGCGACCTTTACCAGCTTCATGTCCGGAAGTGGGGACGAAGTATGTCAATCATATTCAGCCAAAAATAGAAAAAAGGAAGACAGCTGTTAAGGGCGATATGGATTTTTTAGGAATTGAAGCAGTGAGATATTAGTTTATTTTACCGTAATTGTCCTAAAGAAATTTTAGATTTACAGTCCCCTCCCCCACAAAAAAAAAAAAAAAAAAAAAAAAAAAAAACAGCTTACTTACAAAACTATTTTGTAAACTGATATCTTTGTTAATTGAAACTATCAAATTCAAAATTAATGAGCCAATTTAAAGATAAAAATCCACTGACAATTTCAGTGTTTTCAGTGGGTTATTTTTAGCATTTAGTTACATGTGTGTGTTTGAGAGAGAGAGAGAGAGAGAGAGAGAGAGAGAGAGAGAGAGAGAGTTGTTTTGTGTAACATGAAAAGTTCAAGACTACATATTGTTGAAGAATGTGTATCATCACATATCAAGTACCAATTTTGTCTTATTTAGGTACTTCTCCAGAAATGTACAAAAAGCAGATATACTGCTATATATATATATATATATATATATATATATGTTATATCACTTACTAAGTGTTGATACCTTAAAATGGCAGAAAGGGTTTGTGCATTGCCATGATCAGCAAAGTTGTACTAGTCAGGGCAAGCCATAGTAGGTTAGTTTGCTGTGAGCGATCAGGCCAACGTCTCCCATCATCACCAATGAAAATTGCCAGATCCCAGACATGACCAAGACATGTCTGAGGCCATTGTCCTGCAGTGAATTTGAAACGGCTGCATTTGTTGTTATGGTTGTTGCTATATATAGTATATACGGTATATATATATATGTAGTGTGGGTTTGTGTTTATTTGTTTGTGTGTATTAGGTCAAATAAAATCAATGTACAAACAAAATATACAAATTGTTTAAAGCTATTCAAAACAGTTAAAAGTAATGATATATAGTATTGTTCTCTTATGTAAAGTTATTCGCTTTCTTCAATGAAACTAGGACGTTTTCTTCCTAAAAATTTGAATAAAATTGCTTTTTAGTTCCTTTCCAGTTTATATAATTATTTTTGTATCTACCAGAATGAAAATTTCAGTTATTCAGTGTTTGAATTTTAAACTTTTCCGATTTTCAATTCTCTTTTCCAATAACTTTCCAATTTCACCAATGGAGAAATTGGATTACAAATTGATTTGGTTGTGAATATTGGTAAAAAAAATATTCATATTTGGAAACAATAATACTGTATCCAATAATACTCTTTAGAAGATAGAGACGACCGACGAAATCTAACCGAGGCATTTTGCGTCAATAGGCGTAGGAGATGATGATGATGATGAATACTCTTATTTGAACGGCATTCCAAAAGAAGGTAGAGTTCATCACTTTTTATCGTCATAGTCATTGACGTCATAAATTCATTTAATCTATCAGAGAAAGTCTTCGATAACTATGAATAATGTGAAATTCATAGATAAAAAAAAAATAGAAAATATAATGTTATAACAATCATTAAGTTATTGCTCCATGTAACTTGAATCTGGTCATGAGCCACCAATAAATGTTGCAGAAAGAAAGATCTAACTAATATTTTGTTTGTTGCTGATTTGTAAATCACTACACATTCGTTTCCTGATAATTTTGCACATTTAGACTTATATTTTTATATTTAGATAAACCATTTTCTGTGCTTGATTTGTGTGTTTGAAGCAGTAGAGGAAGAGGTTCTTGCTTTTTCGAGTTTTATTATGGATAAATTTAAAGGGTAGATAAATATGACTAATTAGAAAACAGTAGCTTTCTCCATTCTACCCAATAGCCTATTTATTTTATTTACATTAGCTGTTACTTTTTAAAATCCCCCTGAATGTGTATTTCCTAATGAAAGATAAAGAAAAAAAAATTTGTCATGTATTAACATTATGTTGTCTTTATACTTCTCAAGCTTTACATGAACAAAAGACAGTATACGATTAGAATACGAAAATCTTAACTTGTTTTTACAGTATGACACTAAAAGCACCCTTTGTTTTGTTACTTGTGTACCCTGGTCTTTCTTTTTCGCCGGTCGCCGGAAGCTCGTCAAGGAGTAAAGTTGTTCTATAAGTTTTCTTTCCGCATTATTATTATTATTATTAGTATTATTATTATTATTATTATTATTATTATTATTATTATTATTATTATTTAAGCTACAACCCTAGTTGCAAAAGCAAGGTGCTATAAGCCCAAAGGACTCCCAACATGAAAAAGTAGCCAATTAAGGAAAGGAAATAAAGAAATAAACAAACTACAAGAGAAGTAATGAACAATTGAAATATTTTAAGGACAGTAACAATATTAATATTGACCTTTCATATATAAACCATAGATTGAGACTTATGTCAGCCTGTTCGACACTAAAACATTCGCTGCAAGTTTGAACTTTTGAAGTTCCACTGATTCAACTACCCGATTAGGAAGATCATTCCACAACTTGGTCCCAGCTGGAATGAAACTTCCAGAATACTGTGTAGTATTGAGCCTTACGGTGGAGAAGGACTGGCTAATACTGCAATATTAATGGTAGTCTGTTGTCTTTCAAGCGTTATATTTAGGAATGGTAAATTCTGGCTTTATTCTTTCGTATACCTTATTTCAGCGAACTGGGAATTTAAATAAGTTTAAAAGAGTATTGCATGATTTTCCTTCAATTTTTACGTGTGTCATCTGCATGACGTCTGTAGAGTATGTAGAGATTTTAGAAAAAAATGCATCGGAAACCATTTTACAAAGAGTGGCTAACAGCATTACTCCTTAACAGCATGCATAAAAGGAAGACCAGGGTACGTAACAATGAATGCTTTTAGTCTTTAGGGTATCATGATGCTATAAAAAAAAAACAGAGTAGGAATTGTATTTCATTTTAATCATATACGATCTTTTGTGTATAAAAGTGTTGAGGAGTATAAAGACGACGTAATATTAACAGATACCTAAAAAAAAAACTTTCTTGGGAATTTTATGAACCCCCAACAGTTGATGTAAATAAATTAGTGTATAACTTTTTAGATTTGCTCTTGAATAGCAGAGAAAAAAAGGATGTGTATCCTCGGGATAGAACATAATTCTAAAAATTTAGTTACTTCAGTTGTGATACAGAATAATTCATTAAAGTTTGAAGCTTGTCTAAAATTCTACCTAAGGCGTTCGTTCCCAAAATATGTATTTATATTTATGTGTCTTTATAAAGGTACTGTTAATATAGATATTAAAGGCAATGTAAAATATGCCTGCTTTATTATTCTTGCGTGTTCATCAAATCATTTTTGTATTACCTATATTGCCACTATGTAGTAATTGGGTAAACATTCCACAAGTACTGATACACAAGAAAAGGTTTATATCAGTATGAACTTGTTAAACCTCAATTATTATTCTTGCCATTTGAC
>NC_090730.1:15521999-15536999 GCF_036898095.1 Palaemon carinicauda
TGGTGGTTGTTTTAAACTAACTTTAATTTACTACTTAGTTTTAATAAGCTATTTAATGGCTCTAGGATAATTACCTACCTAAATAACCTTTAAATCTTTCCCATTCCAAAATTGTTTCTTTCTTCTTTTGTATTTTGCAAAAATAAGAATAATTGCTACAATTTTTTTTTATACTATAAACAACCAACACCCATGGCTCGGAATACCTTCCAAGATGTGGTTCTTCCACTTTTGGGTGATGATTCCTCTTAAGTTATTCGTTGGCTACAGCAAAAGAAGCTTATAAAGAGTGAAGTTAAGTGTGATACCTGCAATAGTTGTATGAATTGGACAAAGTATTCCAGATCAAAGGATGGATTTATATGGAAATGCCAATACAAGGACTGTTTGAAATACAAATCAAGCAAGTCAATAAGAAAAGGTTCTTTTTTTCTCTCTCTTTTGCACGATCTAATATTTCACTTCAAAAATGGGTCCATGTTATGTATCTTTGGAGTGAACGGATTGGCGAAACAGCAGCAGGACGTCAGGTGAACTTGACGAGAAAACAATGATCGATTTCTATAGCTTTTTTATAGAAGTCTGTAATGTGTATTTTGAAACAAATTCAGTTCAGCTTTGGGGCCCTGGAATTACTGTTGAAATTGATGAATCATGTTTTCCACATAAACCGAAACACCATCGTGGACGCTCACCACACACTCCTATTTGGGATTTTGGTATAGTGGATATGAGCACAAGCCCTGGAATTGGTTATATGGCAATAGTTGAGAAAAGAGATGCTGCCACTCTTCTTCCGATAATACTCAAAGTAGTTCGGCAAGGATCTATCATTCACAGCGATGAATGGAGAGCATACCGCAATATCCAGGGTCTCGGATACAACCATAGAACTGTAAACCATTCAGTCAACTTTATGGATCCAAGTACCAGTGTGCACACACACACACATGATAGAATCCTATTGGAACAAACACAAAAGTTACATAAAGACAATGCGTGGATGCAAACGAAGTTTTTTAAATTCGTACCTAAAAGAATTCATGTGGCATGAACGTTTCGCTGATAATGCTGTTTTAAATTTGTGTGAACATATTGCTATTCAATATCCACTGTAAAATGTAAATTCTTTATTTCTTTTAATACTCTGACACCTTTAGTAATGAATAAATGTATTATTTAAACTACATAGATGGTAATTGGTATTCAAAATCCATTGTAAAATTTTTGTTAACATCCTAAATATACAGGTGGGATACATGGGGGTGACGATATATATATATATATATATATACACACACACTATTGTATGCGTCCCGCCAAAAGTGACGGGAAAATGCGCACCCCATCTCACCAGGGTATGACTACTCCTTTTCCTCTTTTACTCCTTACCATAGGGACGGGGAGAGTTGGACGTGGTTGGATATATATATATATATATATATAGTGTACTGTACATTTATATACAACAAACTGTAATATCTTGGCTCAGTTTTTTAATTGGGTTTGAAAGATTATCTCTCTCTCTCTCTCTCTCTCTCTCTCTCTCTCTCTCTCTCATATAAGCATTTGAGAAGCTTACAAAGGATTTGAATTTCTTTCGTTTGTTGTCTAGCCTGAGATAATGGGTCTAGTCTGTTATCAGCCAGTCGGGCAGCTTGCCATAATTAGTTTCAGTTAAGAATGGCTGTTGTCGATAGATTGGGATTAAATAATAATAGTGTTTGAATTCTCATTAGTTTTATTCGTTATTGTATTTTACGTAATATATTTTATATTATTGGACAGTTCTTATTCCAATGAGAGCATAAGATCATGTTTGATATAAGAACAATATAATTGGTCAGTGTACTGTAGTTTCTAAAACTTTTATAGAAAAGATTGTATCGTAGCACTAGGATTGCTAGGGTACCAAGATCAAACCTTGAATTGAGATTGGTAACGCCTTAAGATTGTTTGAAAAGTTTGGGAAAGAGTTGTATTCATGGCGATAAGCGGCAAAGGTGCTGCACAAATGTTTATTATGATAGAATCAAAAGCTTTCTCATGTCTATGAAGGTCATGCATAGTGGTTTGTCAGAGTCTGTTGATTTTTACATTTGCTGGTTAAATACATGGATATGGTCAATTGTCGAATACCTGCTTCTAAATTCTGCCTGCTCTCTCTCTCTCTCTCTCTCTCTCTCTCTCTCTCTCTCCGGCCTAGTATGATCTTTTTAAATATTTCATGAATTACCGAGAGTAAGCTTATTAGTCGATAATTTTTTTTTATAGACATAAAAGACCTGAAAAATTATTCCGCAATAAGTTTACTCTCTGCAATATATGAAATATATACAAAGATCATATTAGGCCGAACAGAAAGACATCTAAGACTTTAATCAACCTTTTTATTAATCTGTAATATGATAAAGTTTTTCCAAGAAGAATTTTTGTGCAAACTTCAGCCAGTTTTACTATGAAATATCCTATTGTTAAATCAATTGTTAGGCCATCTTCTCCTGCTGCTTTGCCTATTTTCATGCCTTTTAGTGCTTTCTTTATTTATTCTACTGTTACTTTTGGCACCGGCTCAGGTGTTTCATTATTTTCATTGAAGAAGTTATTTTAGAATTCACTGTATTCAAATCCTCTGCAATTTTTATCACTCCATCTCTATTGTTGATAATATTTCCATATTCATCCTTTGAAGCAAATATCTGTTGGTGCCCTGGTCCAAGTCTTCTTTTCATCAATTTGATACTTCTTCCTTTCTTTAGGGTTTCCTAAATTTTGGACTGATTGTATTTAGGAATATCTCAACTTTTTAGTGTTGATTGTTTAAGATAGTTCTGCTAATTCTATTTCATTTCTTGGATTTTACCCTCAATTGCTATCTTTTCTTTATTATGTTTTTGGTCTTTTCTAATAGTTTTCCTTGATCATGTTTAGGAACTTTGTTGAATTGTATATATATATATATATATATATTGTATATATTTATATATATGTATATATATATACATATACTGTATATATATACATATACTGTATATATATATATATATATATACATGTGTGTGTGGAGGGATGTACGTATGGATATGTAATTGCTTGAAGAATTTCATAACTTTCATTGTGTGTAGTTCCTTTTTCTTCTACCGTTTCGAAGGTGTTTAAAAAAAAAAAAAGGATATGTTGCTCTCTCTCTCTCTCTCGTGGCATCTTGAGCAGTTTGCTCTTCGGAAAGATTGAAACCTCACTTTGTGACCATCAGAATTTTATTCTCAATTAGACATCCTATAAAAAAAAAAAAAAAACTATTTTTATTTCTCTCTCTTAAGCTTTTTTTTTGGGGGGGGGGGAGGTGTTCTTTCTGAGGGTCAGTATATAATTATATACTGTGTTCATTATATAAGCTGGAAAAGATGATATTTGTGTACTATGCAGCCCCACTAAATGGGCAGTTTTTTGTTCCTTCGTTATTTCCATAACCTAATTTTTTATTTTTTTTTCTTAATTTTCTCTTCAAATCGATTCTTAGTTTTACCCAACACATTAATTTGATTATGTTTTTTTTTTTTCTAATTGAACCAGATTTTTCTGTTTTGAATTTTCCCATGAAATCCTATATTTTTTAATAACATTAATTTTGACATCATTTTTTATTTTTATTACGGTGGGAAGAATTTCACCAAAAAGAAAAACAAACTTAAGCGTGCCCAGTTCACGTCTGCTTAGGTAACACATCAGGTGTAGAAAGCTCTATGGATTCTCCGTCCGTCTGTGTATTTGTCTGTCACGGTTGTAGTTTGGAGTGTTGTTTTATCAGGATGGGAACCATTCTGATTAATGTTTCTTAAAATTGAGTAGGTCTGTACTTCGAAATTTATTGCGTTTTCATTGTTAATTGATTGAATTATGTACATTGTTAGAAAAACCGTAATTTTTATCGGAAATTCTCCGTAAAATTATACTGTTCTCAATCGTATTTCAGTAAAATACAGGCGACCGTAATTTTACCATAATTTTTTATTATCTTCTACGGGTTGGTGACTGTAATATCACTTTTACGTCCATGTAACCGTTTTTAAAACGGTAAAAATCTTGGAATAAATGTTGCCAGACTTCTACCGTTTTTCTGATAAAGATTTTAAACAGTGATATATTATTATTATTATTATTATTATTATTATTATTATTATTATTATTATTATTATTACAAGCTAAGCTACAACCCTTGTAGGAAAAGCAAGATGCCATAAGCCCAAGGGTTCCAACAGGGATAAATAGCTCAGTGAAGAAAGAAAATAAGGAAATAAATAAACTACAAGAGAAGTTATAAAGAAACAAAATAGAATATTTTAAGAACAGTAACAATATTAAGATAGATCTTTCATATATAAACTATATATATATATATATATATATATGTTTGTGTGTTATATTATTTTGGGTGTGTAAATACATCCACTCAAGTTTATTTGATTATCAAGAAATATAATTCAAAACTGAATATCCAAAGTGCTTTTGGAATAATGCGGGTCAATAATTGAATATATTATTTATAAATATAATTAATCGTGCTCGAGTATTTACATATTATGATTGCAATACTATTCAGAAAGTAATAAATGTCTTTAATAATCTCCCCGCTATTTCCCTCAGCAAATGGAGGAGAATATCAGAGAAGATCATTGGAGATTATCCGTCGTTGTAATATTCTTATTGATGATAATGATAATGATTATTATTGCCCTGTCTGTCTCTATTATAAACGTTGTCCATCAATATATATTATTTTCCTCACTTAAATATTCGATGAATGTTCTAGTTACAGTGATTGTTATATGCATGTGTGTGTATATATATATATATATATGTATGTATATATATATATATATATATTCATATATATATATACATATATATATGTATATATATATATGTTTGTATATATATACATTTATATATATATATATATATATATATATTTATATATATATCGATGAATATATAGAAATAGATTATGTGTGTGTTTCTCTGTATCTATATCTGCAGTAGAAATTTCCTTGATTAATTCTGTTCAAATATCCCAATATTTCTTACAGAAAATACAAGGTATTTGGCCGTTCAACACTTCATTTAAAATTCCGTACCAAAGCAGCTCCAGCGAGATAAGAGTTGACGTTGACAATATTTCTAGCGATTGCACAAAGAACAAATTTTTTTTTATGTTTGCTTAGAACGAGATACGACAACATTGATGAGGCAGGAGCAATGGGGTCGCAATAATTATTGTAGCTGTTTCGTGTAAGAAAGGTTTGGGATCCGTCCTGGGTGTTCTTAGGTACAGGCGGATGTGTTACTACATTTATGAATTGACCTGTGTTTTTTCGTATGTATAGGTCTTGTGTTATTAGTGGTTCTTAGTGTTATTTTTAGTTTATTCAATTATAGCTATTATCTTCTTGCTTATCCCTTACCATTATTTCAGTTTATTCAGTTTCAATATATATAATAGTATACGCGATCCTTCAAAAATGACAGCTAAATATTTAGATGTGCACACACACACACTCGCACTCACTCACTCACTCACTCACTCACTCACACCTTCTGTAAGCTTAATTTACAACTTGACATTGGACTTTTTTCGATTATTTGTTATTTACTTTTGCTATTTTCCGTTTGTTTTCCAGCTCTTTTTTTATATCTTGGTAGTTTGTCTTTTATCCTTTAAAATTTGCATCTCAATTTCCCTGTACGTACAGATTTGATGTTTAGATTAGGGCTGCAGTTTGGCTCATAACACCCGTTCATTTTATCACAGGTTTCAGGTTACAAAGGATATCTTACATTAATTTAGTTAAGCTAAGGAGTAGTAAAAAATAAAGGGTTGGGCATGAATGTAAAGAGAGTTCTATATGAGAAAGTGATTGTACCAACTGTGATGTATGGATCGGAGTTGTGGGGAATGAAAGTGATGGAGAGACAGAAATTGAATGTGTTTGAGATGAAGTGTCTGAGGAGTATGGCTGGTGTATCTCGAGTAAATAAGGTTAGGAACGAAGTGGTGAGAGTGAGAACGGGTGTAAGAAATGAGTTAGCAGCTAGAGTGGATATGAATGTGTTGAGGTGGTTTGGCCATGTTGAGAGAATGGAAAATGGCTGTCTGCTAAAGAAGGTGATGAATGCAAGAGTTTATGGGAGAAGTGCAAGAGGAAGGCCAAGGCTTGGGTGGATGGATGGAGTGAAGGAAGCTCTGGGTGATAGGAGGATAGATGTGAGAGAGGCAAGAGAGCGTGCTAGAAATAGGAATGAATGGCGAGCGATTGTGATGCAGTTCCG
This sequence comes from Palaemon carinicauda, assembly GCF_036898095.1. Classification (NCBI taxonomy): domain Eukaryota; kingdom Metazoa; phylum Arthropoda; class Malacostraca; order Decapoda; family Palaemonidae; genus Palaemon; species Palaemon carinicauda. The sequence continues at coordinate 15,528,330 of NC_090730.1, forward strand.
GTAGGCCCTGCTGCTGCCTCCGATGCCTTGGATGACCGCGGAGGTAGCAGCAGTAGGGGATTCAGAATTATGAAGCTTCATCTGTGGTGGATAACGGGGGAGGGTGGGGTGTGGCACCCTAGTAGTACCAGCTGAACTCAGTTGAGTCCCTTGTTAGGCTGGAGGAACGTAGAGAGTAGAGGTCCCCTTTTTTGGTTTTTGTTTCATTGGTTGATGTCGGCTACCCCTCAAAAATGGGGGAAGTGCCTTGGTGTATGTGTGTATTATCATACTGATTTTCAATTACATGGTCATATCTGAAATCTAGGAAGTTACAGGTATTTTCCTATTCATTCGCTTAGTGATTTTCGAAAAAAAAAACTTATTAATTACATGGTCATAATATCGAAAAGAATTGCACTGGGTAAAGAACGCGTTAGGTTTTCCCGAACATTTTGAACATGGGAAGTGTATTGAATTTTTCAAAGGAAGAATATTCTAAAAGGAAGCAAATATAGACCTATTTGACTGATTGATCAGCGTGTATCTTTTTCTTTTCACATGTGTTCATTAGTTATTTATTAACATCTAATTAATTATTTACTGAATTTTTAATTTTTTGTCTAGATTACATTTCTATCCCTTTCTCTCTCTTTTTTTCTTTTCATCATATCATATCCTTTTCTTGGAATATGTCAATGAATTCTCTCTCTCTCTCTCTCTCTCTCTCTCTCTCTCTCTCTCTGTAGGGAAGTTGCAACCCCAAGCAAGGATTATTATCATTATTATTATTATTATTATTATTATTATTGTTGTTATTATTATTATTACTACTACTACTACTACTACTACTACTACTACTACTACTACTTCTACTACTACTACTACTACTACTACTATTTGTTATGATTAAAATCCAAAACCAGCGGTTCCAAAGAGGAAGCAACTGGAAAGCAAAAAATTGTAATAGAAAAGAGAATTAAACAGTAAATTCAAATTAGATAAAAAGTTGATTACATAGGCAACAGCCAGGTTATTGTACAAGATCAGCACCATTTGTAAAACATTAGCACCAAGTAAGCACTGAATGTATAAATCCGTCGTTTAAATATTTACTTGCAATATGCATCTTGAGAGATATTAGTAATTTGATATTGACATGTAGGTGTATGATTATTTTTATTTGCTTAGGAAATTTGGTGTCGAGGAAAGTTGTTATTTAAAGGTTGTGCCTTATTGTGAATTGTAATATTTTATATTGAAATTATGTTGTTACTGTTCTTGAATTATTTTATTTTAATTTTTATTATTTTCATAAAGTTTATTTCCGTATTTCCTTTACTCACTGGGCTATTTTTCCTTGTTGGAGCTCCTGGGCTTATAACATCTTGCTTTTCCAACTAAGGTTAGAGAGTACGGATAATAATTAGAGTGATAATAATGATAATAATAATAATGATAATAATAATAATAATAATAATAATAATGATAATAATAATAGTAATAATAATAATAATAATAATAATAATAATGGCCGATATCGTTGTTTTTATCTGCTTAACAGTCTCTGTTTTATCTTTTAGTTTGATACGTGAATGCGTTATAGAAACATAAGAATGGTTTTATCCCTATTAAAGATATGTTTCATTTGTTCATATCTATATGCACCTGAAACAAAATTTCATTTATTTTTGTTATATTGTTATCAAGTATTTTAATTACCCATACCTTAGAGAGTGAATGTGTTATTAACTGTTATTTGCAGAACGCCTGGTGTCCCAAAATAAATAAATAAATAAATAATAATAATAATAATAATAATAATAATAATAATAATAATAATAATAATAATAATGTGTTATAAGATGTAGACTGTTGTTAGTGGATGGCGTTATTGACAACATTTTGTAATTTAAAGTTATTATTGTTATTATTGTTGCTTCTGTTGTTGTTATGAGCCAAGTTGAAACCCTAATTTAGAAATCAGCTCTGTGCATTTAATGGTCACTCATGAATGGCAGACACCTGGGACAGTGGCAGTAGCCTACAGACTGACCATGATCAGCGCCCAAAGTAGGACCAGGGAGGGCCAGGTAATGACTGCTGATGACTCAGCAGGTAAGCATATTGGCTCCAACAACCAACCAACTCCCCTCGTTATTTCACAAGGATGGTGAGGTTGCAGACACTACAAGAAACTTATCGAGTTTGAGTGGGAATCGAACCCTAGTCCAGCGGTCGTCACACAGGGACGTTTCCAATAGGCCACCACAACCCTTAAATTGAGAAGTCTCTTTTAAACAATAAAAGAAAACAACAAAGAAACACAGGTTGAAAACAAATGGAAAATGGGTAAAGTAAATAACAAATATGTTATAAAAAGAGTCCAGTGTCAAGGAGTTGTAAACAAAGCTTACAGATGACTACTTCCAAAGACATGTCTTGCACACCTTTCAACGTTTTACATTTTGATGAGACAGGAATAATCTACTTTTCCCTACCTTGGTTGCGAGACATTCGTTACTGTTACTGTTCACTCAGCGCTGATGCTGCTGTTACTTTGACAATTTTTGCGTTGTACAGTTATGGTTGCAGACTGTATTCTGAGAAGCAATGGCTGCATGTGAACGTGAGGTTTATTCCTGGACTTTTTTTTTTCTTTTTTTTTTTATTTATATATACCTTCGCCAACGAAGTTGGAAGGAGATTATGTTTTACTCCATGTTTGTGTGTTTATTTGTGAACAGCTTCCTGGCCACAGTTTTAATCGTAGAGTAATGAAACTTGCAGGGATTAACTGTTATGTAAAAAGATGGAAATGGTTAAATTTTCGAAGGTCAAGGTCACGGTCAAGCAAAATGTCCAATTCACGTAATCAGCCATAAGTTTGGATATCGTTGTCACAGGGACTTCAAACTTGGTTCATATTTGAGTGTATGGAAATCCCCGTCAATTAATACATGTTAAGGTCATAGGTCAAGGTCGAGCGAAAGGTCGAGAAATAAACTGCCGCGGCGGTGATCGGCACTCTACTGAGTGCCCCTCTAGTTATTAAATAATACTAATACAATATAGTTTTCATTTACCTTTCCACTTCTGCTCTTATTACATTGTTAATATATTGCATTTTGTGATCCTGAGTTTATGTCATTCCAATTGTTATAACTGCATACAATATCGCTCTTTCTCTCATATTTCTAAAGTAGATCGCGAATATAAAAAGATCAAATTTTAATCGTTCGTGACGTCCTCTCTGACTTTCGCCGACAGTTAGTCGCTGTTCGTGACATTCATTCTATTCTTAATAAAATAAATGACATAAGGAGTGTTCGTTCCTATAGAAGATAAAAAGAAATTTAAAAGAAAAAAAATTCTGACATTGTCGTGACCGTAGTATTTCACACATGGCCGCATCAGTCGATGACCTAATTTTTTTGTAATGCCATATTATAGATTTTTTTTTTTTTTTTTTTTTTTTTTTTTTTTTTTTTTTTTGTTCTATATCATATGCTGTACTTTAGGTGAAAGTCCGTGTAGGCTTAGCGTCAGCTAAATCCGACATGAAATGCGTTTTTTAAGGCTTTTATCCGCCAAGGGTAGTGTTATTAAAGTTAGATTTAGTGTTGTGTATAGTGGTCGTCATTCTGAGGCAAGATATTTGTATATATATTGTTCTTTTCTATTCATAATTTCATATGCCATATAATATCGATAGTTTTCATTCTGTGAGGCAAGATAATATATATATATATATATACTGTATGTATATATATATATATATATGTACAGTATATATACTGTATATATATATATATATACAGTATATATACTGTACATATATATATATATATGTACAGTATATATACTGTATATATATATATATATATATGTATTGTTCTTTTCGATTCATAATATCATTTACCATATAATATCGAGAAGTGCTAATAAAAATAACAAGAGCTCATCACTTTTAGAAGATGTTACAATGTTACAGAAAGTGTTGACCACTTTTAGAGAATGTTACAATATTACAGGAATTAGGAAAAGCGGAAACTTTGATAGAATTCATGCGTTTGTTAAATAATTTTCTACTTCATACCGTACCTATACCACGACTCATGAGTGAAAGAAGGGGCAGTACCAACAGAACCCACAGAGACCGTAAGGGAAAGTTGAAACCTATAAGTATGCCTACTTAGGCTCCAAATTCTTTTCTGGCTTTCATAGGCTCAGTTAGTAGTCCGTTTTCCTCTCAATTGAGATTTGAGGTTGAAATATCTGGCAAGCTTTGTGGGATGATGTGGCTGGTAATTTGTGTATGTATGGTTATTTACGGTTGAAAATATCCGGTAACTAGAGGGGTACTCAGTTGAGCGCAGACATCCATCGCTGCAGCTTATTCCTCGATCTTTTGCTTGACCTTGATCTTAACGTGTATTAATTGACGTGGATTTTTATACTGTCAAATATGAACCAAGTTTGAAGTCTCTGTGACAACGATGTCAAAACTCATGGCCGATTACGTGAATTGGTCATTTTGCTTGACCACGACCTTGACCTTTGACCTTGACCTTCAAAATTTAATGATGTACAGCTTTTTACTCAAGTTAATCCCTGCAGGTTTCATTACTCTAAGATTAAAATTGTGACCAGGAAGCTGTTAACAAACAAACAAACACACACACCAACAGGGTGTAAAACATAACTTCCTTCCAACTTCGTTGGCGGAGGTAATTAGATTCTTAACTAAATACGTCCATGGGTCAGTTGGATATATAGGGAAAAGCCTTTTCATAAGTGCTAAATTCTTAGCTACTTTCGTTGGAATTCATCGGCATATTTTACTGTGAAGCCCCACTACCTCATCGTTGATGGTTATCATTATCCTTAAAAGGCTAAATTAGATTTCAGTGTGAGCACAAAATAACAATAACAACAACAAATGCAGCCGTTTCTAGTCCCCACAAAGACCCCAGACATATCCTTAGTTATGTCTAGAATTTGGTTATTTTTATCACCTCGCTGGCCACTGCGGATTGATTATGGTTTGGACTTTAGTCTGATCGCTCACAGAAAACCAACGTATTATGGATAACCCTGACTAGTACAGCTTTGCTGATGGCTATACGCAAACTCTTTCACCACGTTGAGGTATCCCCTATTCAGAAAGAATGTTGTTATAAATCAGTGTTGGAAATAGACCAGTTTTCCTTAATAAAAAGCATTGTATTTTCTTCCTTGAGCTCAAACTAGATGATTTATAAATGGAGAATCCCACGCTTCATCCCTTTCATCTCCTATGGGAGTAAAACTCTTCTTCCACTCAAAGATCAACATTTAGGATTCTGTGAAATGGTTTACTGGCCTTATTTAGTGTGGTTCAGCTCTTTATTTCTTTGTGCACGTCAATTGAACTGTTTTGCTTATTATGCTGACTCCTTCATGCTCCAATGCATACCCTTCTTGGTGTTGATATATACAGTAAAATAGCGACACATCATCCACAGCAACGTTAGGCAGAAGGTGAAATTTCCATTCCTGTGACTTGAAAGAATATGAAGAGCAGCAATAATACATTGTTAACAATAACTGTTCTATTACCCAGTCTGAATATGCGCCATTGGTAATTATATCCTACTGCTCCATCCTCATATGATAAATTAAAACATTTACCAATTATATCAGACTTTTCATCGTACGTGCTAAAATGAAACTAAAATTGTTCTGAGAATTGGAAACGTCCCTGCCTGGTGATCTGCCGGACTGAGGTTTGAGTCCCGCTCAAGCTCGAAGGTATCTTTAGTATCTGCAATCTCACCATTTTGCGCAAGTTAGCAAGAAGAGGAGCTTTTAGCACTAGTTGGAGAATTGGTAATGTTACTCCTCTATGTAAATGTGTTTGTGGTAGCTCAAGTCCCACTGATTACCGCCCAATTTCCATAACTCCCATATTATCTAAAGTTTTTGAACGTCTTCTGGCAAAACGTCTTAATAGGTTTGCTGAAGGTAATCATCTACTCCCTAGTTTGCAATTTGGTTTTCGTAAAGGCCTTGGAGCATGTGATGCCCTTCTTACAATCTCCAATGCTGTACAGAAATCCCTTGATTGTGGTCGGGAAGTTCGTATGATTGGCCTTGATTTTAGTGCTGCCTTTGACCGTGTTAATCATGAGGCCCTTGTTTTCAAACTGAAACAGTTGGGAGTGGGTGGGTTGTTTCTTAGCATTATTATTGATTTTTTAAGTAATAGATCTCAAAGAGTTGTTGTTGATGGGCACCATAGTGATTATAGGAATGTGATATCCGGTGTTCCACAGGGTAGTGTTCTTGGCCCATTACTTTTCATACTATATACACATGACATGTGGTTTGGCCTAGAAAACAAGCTTGTTGCATATGCAGATGATGCTACTCTCTTTGCATCAATTCCATCCCCTGAATGTAGATCTAGGGTTGGTGAATCCCTTAATAGAGATTTAGCTAGAATTAGTGCATGGTGCAAATTATGGGGTATGAAGTTGAATCCTAACAAAACTCAAAGTATGATTGTAAGTAGGTCAAGGACGGTGGCTCCTCAACATCCGGATCTCAGTATTGATAATGTTTCTTTAAATATGTATGACTCTTTCAAAATTTTAGGTGTGATTCTCGACAGTAAATTTACTTTTGAGAAACATATAAGGTCTCTGTCTTCTTCAATTGCACAAAAAATAGGCTTATTGAGAAAGTCTTTCAAGATTTTCGGTGATCAATCTATTCTGAAGAAGTGTTTTAATTCTTTCATTCTACCTTGTTTTGAGTATTGTTCTCCTGTTTGGTCTTCAGCTGCTGATTCTCATCTTAATTTGTTGGACAGAAACTTACGGTCTATTAAATTTCTTATTCCTGATCTAGATATTAATCTCTGGCACCGTCGTTCAATTAGTTCATTATGCTTGTTGCATAAGATTTTTCATAACTCTGACCATCCTTTACATTCAGATCTCCCTGGACAATTCTATCCTGTTCGTAATACTAGGCAGGCAGTTAATTCTAATAGCCAGGCCTTCTCCATCACGAGACTCAATACTACGCAGTACTCTAGAAGTTTGATTCCAGCTGTGACCAAGTTGTGGAATGATCTTCCTAATCGGGTGGTTGAATCAGTAGAACTTCAAAAGTTCAAAGTTGGAGCAAATGCTTTTTTGTTGACCAGGCGGACATGAGTCTTTTTATAGTTTATTTATGACATATTTGTTTTTGATGCTGTTAATAGTTTATATATGACATGTCTGTTTTGACGTTGTTACTGTTTTTAGAATGATTTATCGTTAATTTGTTCTCTTCATTTATTTATTTCCTTATTTCCTTTCCTCACTGGGCTATTTTTCCCTGTTGGAGCCCCTGGGCTTATAGCATCTTGCTTTTCCAACTAGGGTTGTAGCTTGGATAGTAATAATGATAATAATAATAATTCTTGTGAGCTAATGATGGAAGGTTTTGGGAGAGCTTATAGGTCTACCTGTTGAGTCAACAGCAGCCATTTCCGGGCCCTCCTTTGTCCTACTAGGGAGGCGCTGATATGTATATATGGTCATCTCTAAGTCATTGTCCTCCTAAGGAATAGTCATTGTCCTTTGCCTCCGCCATTCATGAGCTGCCTTTAAACCTTTAGATTAGATTCGTCATATTATTAAGATTTTTGACCGAAAAATAGCAGTCATGCAAAAAGTTACGTCTTATGTATGGATGTCTTTATTTTATGGAATTTAAACTTGGGTCAAAAATACCGACCAATGATAAAGAGTTTTGTGATTTCTATCTGTTCATGGAAATAGTTTCATAACAACTCTCTCTCTCTCTCTCTCTCTCTCTCTCTCTCATTGTTGTTTTTACAGAGTTCAAAAGTATGATTAATCTCGTGTTCATTCATCTTTCTCCCTTTGAAATCATTGTTTTGGATAAGGTCAAAAATATAATTAATCTCTCTCTCTCTCTCTCTCTCTCTCTCTCTCTCTCTACTCTGGCAATGCTTAGACGTAGAATAGCCTTGGAGCCAAATGAAAAATGACTTGTCACCATTCATTCAGAAGACGGCGTAGAGTTTCCATCGTATGATTGATGGAAGTCAGGGGGATTTGCTGACAGATTTCCGTGAGTTGCAGGGCGTGAGGGGGAGGGGGTGGGGGGGGGGGGGTAGCTGGTGTCAGTCAGAAGGTCTTTGTACTTTGGTGTGTATTAGCATGTTTATTTGATGTTGCGTTTCTCTGTGGATTAGCATGTTTATTTGATGTTGCGTTTCTATGTGGATTAGCATGTTTATTTGATGTTTATGGTGTGGATTAGCATGTTTATTTGATGTTTATGGTGTGGATTAGCATGTTTATTTGTTGTTTATGGTGTGGATTAGCATGTTTATTTATTGTTGCTCATTTCTGGTGTGGATTAGCATGTTTATTTATTGTTGTTTATTTATGGTGTGGATTAGCATGTTTATTTGTTGTTGTTTATTTCTGGTGTGGATTAGCATGTTTATTTGTTGGTTTTTGTCCGGTTTTGATTAGTCTCTTTATTTGCTGTCTTTTTTTTTTCTCTTGTGGATTAGCATGTTTATCTGTTTTTTTTTTCTGAAGTGAATTAACGTTTATTTGTTGTTGTTTTTCTGGTGTGGATTTTCATGTTTAATTGTTGTTGTTTTCCTGGTGTGTGGAT
>NC_090730.1:15548005-15550505 GCF_036898095.1 Palaemon carinicauda
TAGAATTTTAGCCCACTTACGCGGGCTACATTCCAATACTTACCCTCATTTTCATCAGCCATAGGTTCGAGTCCTTGGTCAGGCAGATATATTTCTTAATAAAAGAACTCCCTTTTGGGACTATGATCCCTCGTATGGCACCGTGAATTCGATATAAATGGTATTTGTGGCTTATTTGAAATACACTACACACACCCACACATATATATACACACACACACACACACATATATATATTATATATATATATATATAGTATATATATATATATATATATATATAATATATATATATATATATATATATAAGCATGTATATAGCTGTTTTTGTGATATCAAACACAACTATCACATGACCATACTTCCAATGACCACTAAACTAAGGTCAGACACCTCTAAACAGACAAAATAAAATAGTTATGCATACATTGACTGACGTCATTTAACTGTAAAACAATCTTTACAGTCCGATGTCCTTCCAAGAACTCTGGATCAATTCATGAGGTAAAAGTCAAGAAGAGAAGGGAAGTAGAGGGGAGGGAAGGGGATTGTAGGAAGGGGAAGGGAAGGGATGAGGAGGAAAGGAAAGGGAAGGGGAATGGAGGAAGGGAAGGGGGTGGAGGGAGGGGAAGGGAAGGGATGTGGAGGAAAGGGGGAAGGAAGAGAGGAATGGAAGAAGGGAAGGGGAGTGGAGGGAGGGGAAGGGAAGGGATGAGGAGGAAAGGGGAAGGAAGAGGAATGAAAGAAGGGAAGGAGAGTGGAGGGAGGGGAAGGGAAGGGAAAGGAAGCGGAGTTAAGGGAAGGGAAGGGAAAGGGAATGGAGTTAAGGGAAGGTTAGAAAGGGAGAGGAGGAAGGAGAAGGGAAGGGAGGAGTGGAGGGAGGAGAAGGAAGGAGGGAAAGGAAGGTAGGAGAAAAGGAGTGGAGGGAGGGGAGTTGAAGGAGGAAGGGAAGGGAAGGCGATAGGAGAGCGTTATTTTCTGGAGACTAACACCTCAATCTCCACTACATGCATATGGCATCTTTTGACTGGCCAGACAGTACTATATTAGATCCTTCTCTCTGGTTACGGTTTCATTTTAACTTTGCTTACACATACACCGAATATTTTGGCCTATTCTTTGCATATTCTCCTCTGTCCTCATACACCTGACAACACTAACATTACCATAGAATTTTGCTTCATGGTTACTGTGCTGAAATTGTTCAGTGGCCACTTTACTCTTGGTAAAGGGTAAAAGAGACTCTCAGCTATAGCAAGCAGCTCTTCTAGGAGAAGGACACTCCAAAATCAACCACTGTTCTCTAGTCTTGGGTAGTGCCATAACCTCTGTACCATGGTTTTTCCACTGTCTTGGGTTAGAGTTCTCATGCTTGAGGGTACACTCGGGCATACTATTCTATCTAATGTCTCTTCCTATTGTTTTGTTAAAGTTTATATAGTTTATACATGAGATATTTATTTTAATGATGTTACTCTTCTTAAAACATTTTATTTTTCACTTTTTCCTTTCCTCACTGGGCTATTTTCCCTGTCGGAGCCCTTGGGCTAATAGCATCTTGGTTTCCCCAACTAGGGTTGTAGCTTAGCAAGTAGTAGTAACAACAACAACAACAATAATAATAATAATAATAATAATAATAATAATAATAATAATGTCATGCCATGACCTACTGAATATGGATATACGAGTTCAAATAAAAGGCAAGCTGAGCACACACACATACACACACACACACACACACACACACACACACACACATATATATATATATATATATATATATATATATATATATATATATATATATATATATACTGTAGATATATATATGTGTGTTTATATTCATATACACTATATGAGTAACATCAGGATATCAGACATTCAATCGACTCGATCCAAACAAGGAGAAATCCATTCAATAACGGCACATGGAAAACGAGAGAGAGAGAGAGAGAGAGAGGAAGAGAGAGAGAGAGAGAGAGAGAGAGAGAGAGAGAGAGAGAGAGAGAGAGCTATCATGCGTGCCTGTTGCGTCGAACTTCTCATAAAAGACAAAGAATAATTTCAGTAACCAAGACCTTCAAAGCAATTTAAGAAAAATAGCAAAAAGCAATAAAGCCATAACAAAATTAAGAACTTACAGAACTTTAAAGCACAACAATATTGCGAACTAACAGAACGTATCTAATACTCAAAGTCCAACGCACAAAACAAACTGGCAAATGGAAAAAGGTAAATAAAAATACTCTTGCATTAAAATTCCAGGCAAATTAATCTCCTATTCGCTCTGGAAATAAACCACTCCCGTATTCCAATGCCAATCCTCCATCGTATTTTTCAATATGCTGAATTTGAACAATACCTGCCAAAGATAAAAAAAAAATATTACTTGCTCGAAAATATATTTTTGATTTCCGGTTAAATCTAGTTTGGGTCCGTTCGTTGACTGTGAATCTCCTTCTACTTCAGGGCTATGGAATTCTCTCTTAGGCTCCAAA
>NC_090730.1:15555505-15565505 GCF_036898095.1 Palaemon carinicauda
CAAGAAATCAATTCTCCACCCCTTAATTGATATAATCGACACCAAAGAATTCATTTTTTATATTCAAGAAATCAATTCTCCACCCCTTAATTGATATAATCGACACCAAAGAATTCATTTTTTATATTCAAGAAATCAATTCTCCACCCCTTAATTGATATAATCGACACCAAAGAATTCATTTTTTATATTCAAGAAATCAATTCTCCACCCCTTAATTGATATAATCGACACCAAAGAATTCATTTTTTATATTCAAGAAATCAATTCTCCACCCCTTAATTGATATATTCGACACCAAAGAATTTATTTTTTCATCCACAAGAAATCAATTCACCACCAATTGAATATGTGACACTTTAGTAGCAGAATCACAATCTATTCCGCAAATAACACTGACCTTTACTTACAATCAGAATGTTATGGCATCAAATGCCACAATGACACAACGATATTTTTCTTCGTCACTTTGCACAATGAAGTAATTTCTGAAACCGTTATGTGGGGATACAAAAACATCACATTTAGTTTATAGAGTTTTCTCCATGATAGTGTCATAAATGAAACAGCAATATCAGGTATAAGCCAAGAGCCAAATCTTTAACACACACACACACACATATTTATATATACATATATATATATATATATATATATATATATATATATATATATATATATATATATATATATATATATATCTTATCATTATTAAAACTATGATATTGATATTTATTATAATATTTAAATCATTATTATCAAAATTATTGTTATTATTAAAGATAACAAAATTGTTATTATTATTATCAAAATTATTATTGAATTTGTCATTCTTACTGAAAATAGAACAAATTATCATTATTATTACTATTATTATTATTATCGTTATTATTATTATCATTATCATCATAACAACTCCATTTTGCATAGTCTCCACTTATGTAATCTATTCGCTACATTCGACCTCTTCTATGCTGAAACACAAAACAAAAGAAAGTAGAAGGACACTCAGTAGAGAGCATGCCCTCGCCAAGCCAAGCAGTCTTATTTAGCTCATAATTCGGATGCACACTTGTACTTCTATGCATTTTTTTCAGAATATAATGCATTTGTCCTTGGGTCATACCCCACATGTCCACTAAGTTTTGTTGAAATTGGTCCGGTAGTTTTTGCGCAATGTTGTCAAAAAAAAAAAAAAAAAAAAAAAAAAATGCCATTTAGTTAACATTGCGTACATCAAAGTACTGCTGCGTACTTGTACTTTGATGTACTACATCCAAATTGTTACAGATTCATTCCTTGGGTCATATCCAATATGGCTACCAATTTTCATCAAAATCGGTAATATTTTTTTTTTTTTTTTTGTAAATTTGATCAAGAAACAAACCAATAAAAAAACTATGAAACAGACAAAGATGGCAAACTCTACCGATGTTCTTCTGGATACGTTTTTTGACTAACAATCAATTAAAAAAAAACAGACAATAGACAAATAGTCCATTCTACACCTCTCACTCCGCTTCCAATATTATCACTTTTATAGGCCATTGGGTCATTGGCCGAGCTGGCATAAGGCCAATTCTATTTAAACTAATAAACTAATAAGGAAAAAGAATAATCATAATTTTCTCACCAAGATCACGAACTCATTTTAGCTCACCGTTCTATATAACTTAGGAATTTAGAAAAATATAAGTTTGAAATAGACCATTCTTCATGAATGTTCATGTCAATTTCAAAATATCTACCCAAAATCGGAATTTAATTTATGATTAAAGTAGTATATATTTTGAAATACTTTACCCTAATTGATTCTTGATATACTCGATTAGTGAAATATATTCTGGAGACAACTTTTACGCGACCAATTATGGCTTGTTATAACATCTGAGTGTTCATCTCTTTTACGATCAAAGTACTGCATTAACATTTGTGAAAGCCCCTTATGCAGTCTGTAACCAAAACCTACTTCTATGATAAATGAGACAATTCCCTCCCCTGTTTCTTTTGCAATCTCAAAGTCTAATACTTCTAACGATTCTTCTTCAATTTTCGGAATATATGAAGAGAAGGAATAGAAGTCCCAGTTATTCTCCCCATTCGAAGATTAGCGAAACCGTTCTTCTTAGAATGCTTCCTGACATAAATGCTTGCTACACTATATTTTGCTTTACTTGCAATTAGACGTTACTGGCAAGCACATATTGCTCTGTCAAGCGGTACCGATTTCATAATTATCTAATGAATAATTCTACTTTCAGATGAGCAACAGCAGCTATATAGTGAGAGGAAAGGATGAAATTACAATTGTTCAGTTGGTCATGTCAGTAAATAAACAACAGTGTCTATGAATGTCAAATAACCAACACTAACAAAACAACTTTGGTGGATGTTCCAATTTAATATATAAACTTTTGAATGGGTTAGATCTTCTTCCAAAAACAACTAATTTTCTAACTGGTTTGCTTAAATGGGAGTATAGTTTCAAGCCAAACGATCTCTTAATAACATAAAAAAAGATTAATATCTTAAATAATCAAGGGGCACTACATACCCACAATTTTCCCCCTTGCATAACAAGAACCTCAAGTCAATAACCACGTTTAAATTTTCCGTCGCAGATCCCAGGGTCAAATTTTCTCACCTTTTTCATGTTTACTTTTTATTTTTGACGTTGTGGTACACTATACTCATTTTTTTTTAATGAGGCGCATTTGCACTTGACTCGCAGCGGTGCCCTTTTAGCTCGGAAAATTTTCCTGATCGCTGATTGGTTAGAATTATCTTGTCCAACCAATCAGCGATCAGGAAACTTTTCTGAGCTAAAAGGGAACCCCTGTGAGTAGGTGCAAATATGCTTCACTAAAAAAAATGACAATAGTATACCGATAGGCTACAAACTCATTATTACTTGATTGATTTGTTGATGGAATCTGGAGAGAGAAACGACAGTCATAGATTTGTTCCTTGCGTATCACTACGAAAAGGATGATGAAAGTACATCTTACACATATATTTCCGAGAATCGTTCACTAACCATCCCCAGACTCTATGAATATCTAAGTAGATAATCATAAAATCATAAACTGAATGAAAATACCCGACTTTGTCATATTCAAGCCCAGGAAATGAAATGACTGCCTTAAAAGACTGCTTAAGAAGACCCCAGCTTTCCTCGACATTTGCAAATAACTCTGCTTTAAGTAATGTCTCTCGAAATATCATTATTATTATCACTATTATTATTATTACTTGCTAAGCTACAACCCTATTTGGAAAAGCAGGATGTGGAATTTGTATTAAATACAGTGCGTTGGGCTTTGCATCTTTAATAAATTATATCACACAGAAAGAGACTATTTATTTATTCACACACACACACACACACACACACACACACACACACACACACACACACACACACACACACATATATATATATATATATATATATATATATATATATATATATATGTATATATGTATATATATATATATATATATATATATATATATATATATATATATATATATAAATATAAGTGTATGTGTACGTAAAAATGACCTGGAAACAAGAGGCTCAAATGCAAAAGAACCACAAGGAAAATGAAAATATGAAATATATGATTACGTCCTGACTAGTTTCGTGATACTTCTTCCGAGGACTGAAGAAATATCACGAAACTAATCTTATATTTCACAATTTTCATTTCCCTGTGGTTCTTTTGCATATATATATATATATATATATATATATATATATATATATATATATATATATATATATATATATATATATATATATATATATACACACACACACACACACACACACACACACACACACACACACATATATATATATATATATATATATATATATATATATATATATATATATATATATATATATATAGTGTGTGTGTGTATGCAATGTATGTGTATGAGAGAGAGAGAGAGAGAGAGAGAGAGAGAGAGAGAGAGAGAGAGAGAGAGAGAGAGAGAGAGAGAGAGAGAGAGAGAGAGAGATACTTGAATATATTTCACAAATTACTAACAAAAACAAAAAAGTTAACGCAAGTTATCCTCCTTTATCTTCCTTCCTCGATTTCTCAAAACTCAACGCTTCCTTAAGGGGAAGGGGAATACAAAATTAATTCCCTCTTTACTCTTCTCTCCTTTCATTGAGGACTTTACATACAAAAGAGTAAGAATCCTTCTCTCTCTTGCGTCAGTTGGTTTTAAGGAAAACGGGGAGTTAAAATGGACGAAAAAATATGTCTTAATTTGCAACATCATTTCTCAAAACATGCTACTTGGAGCGCCCTATAAATAAATAAAGTTTGTATACTTGGTGTTCAAAAGAGGTATTATCAACTGTAAAAATTCAATAGGAAAAACTTCTTACCATATATATATGAAGAGACTTATATACTCAAAAGGGTTGCTAAATCTTTACGGCAATTACACATTGACTTTTTGTTATTATTATTATTAAAAAATATTTCATTGGGAAACCTGGTCATTTGATGAAGTGTACTAAATCATTTATTTTTCAGAGAATATATGGTTCGATGAAAGGTAAAAAACTATTCTTTATTTTTCATAAAATATATGGCTTGATGAAGGGTACATTTTTTTTTCAGAGAATATCAAATTTTGGTCCTTTACTTTTCGAGTGCCGGGATGAGTATGGTACCTATCTTTTTTCCAACGGTGTTCAGAGAGGATGATATTCTTAATAACAGTGGTATGAATATTTTTGGAATAGTTATTTTATTTCATAAAACAGATTTGACAATTTGATTATCATTGTTTCTAAAACTACCAAGCGGTATTATATATAATTTTCTCATGCAGGAATCATTATTACATTTGAATTAAATATAAGGATGAAAAATAAAATAAATATTCTGGTCAGATGTGGTTCTATGCATTGCCTACAACAAAACTACTCATGCTCACCTGTTCGTACAGTGGAAGAAAAGGAGGAGACAGAAAACTTGGCAAAATAGACCAGGAAGGAAAACTCTTGGCAAAATAGAAAAGGAACAAAAATACTTGGCAAAACAGAAAATGAAGGAAAAATTTGGCAAAATTGAAAAGGAGGGAAAATTTTGGCAAAATAGAAAAGGAAGAGAAAAACTTGGCAAAATGGAAAAAGAAAAAAAAACTTGGCAAAATAAAAAGGAAGGAAAAAACTTGCAAGATAGAAAATAAGAAGAAAAATTGACAAAATAGAACAGGAAGAAAAAACTTGGCAAAATAGAAAAGGAAGAGAAAAACTTGGCAAAATATAAATGGAAGAGAAAAACTTGGCAAAATAGAAAAGGAAGAAAAAATTTACCAATAGTAAAGGAAGAAAATACTTGGGAAAATAAAAAAGAAAGAACAAACTTGGCAAAATAGAAAAGGAAGAAAAATACCTGGCAAAGTAAAAAAGGAAGAGAAAAACTTGACATAGAAAAGGAAGAAAAAACTTGACATAGAAAAGGAAGAGAAAAACTTGACAGAAAAGGAAGAGAAAAACTTGGAAAAATTGAAAAGGAAGAAAAACTTGGTAAAATAAAAAAGAAAAAAATTACACATTTCTTTAAAAAGTTACTTGGACTACAGAAGATAGGTCTCAATCCGAGCAAAATTGTTCAAACTATTCCTTTCGAATGGAAATGAGTCGGTTTACTCAATGCCAACGGTGGCCAACAAGTTAAAAATAAGCAAAAACCAGGACAGGGAAACAATTTATCTAAACTTTCATCTGGCTTGCGTCTTTTACCAAGAATTGCCCAGTAGCCCCAGGTATGAGAGAGAGAGAGAGAGAGAGAGAGAGAGAGAGAGAGAGAGAGAGAGAGAGAGAGAGAATGGTTTACGCCTGCTGAAAGTTCCTGAAGTCTTTTTGGTAGTAGCACACCAAAGTTTTAGTTCTATAATACATTTCATTTATAAAAATCCAAACAATATATACTGTATATATATATATATATATATATATATATATATATATATATATATATATATTTATATATATATATATATATATATATATATATATATATATATATATATATATATATATATGTGTGTGTGTGAAAAAATCAAAATATTATAAAAAGTTAAGGAAATCATATGACTAACATTACTGAAACTGGTAAATATAAAACCGAACTAGGCCAGACCTAACATCTGTATACCATATACCATAGAGGAAGGAAAGAAGGAACATGATAGGCCGGAAGGAAGGAAGGAAGGAAGAAGAGAGAGAGAGAGAGAGAGAGAGAGAGAGAGAGAGAGAGAGAGAGGGAGAGAGAGAGAGAGAGAGAGAGAGAGAGAGAGAGAGAGATACTCACCATCCCTCATAGAAGAAAACGGTGTCCGGAAGAAGAAGCGGTTCATCATCACAATCATTAGAGACAGGAACTTCCTCCGGGGGAACAAGAAAAGCATCGCTTCGGGCGCTGTTTTTCTCGCCCCAAAGGGGCTGCCCACACACGCACTCGGAGGACAGCAGCGCGTCTCGTGGTAGCGTGCCAAGAAGTGGAGTCACCCCGGCCAGGGGTGTCCCCCTCGGAGGAGAACACAATTCAGCGAGAGCACCGCTCGCAAGGGGAGGAGAAGGGTGAGCTCCCGTCTCCCGCTCTAGCTGTAGGCGATGGGGAGTCGTAGGGCTAAGGAAATATGCCTTCGTCATCTCTCCCGGTAACCCCGTAGGCAATCGGCAGAGGGCTAGGCCACGGTATTCCTCTTGATGCTCGCCTCCCTTCTCCTCCCGGGGGTCCCTTGCATCTACTCCTCCGCCGTCCCCTTCCTTACGTAGGACGAGCGACTTCTGGTCGGTTGCATCACCGGAGGGCGAATCCACTAGCGACCACTTCTCGTAGACGGAGGCTCCTAACGCTAGAATTGGAGGGAGCGGCTGATAATGAAGGCGCTGGACTGACGATAGCAATGGATGGGAAGGAGGCGAGAAATATTTGGATGATATACCACCTGGAAAGGTAGCTGGAAGAGACGGTGGGGGTCTTCCACACACGTCACACGCCCCCTGGCCTTGGATCCACCGACACATCACCGATGGGGTGCTTACGACGGGAAAGGCGAAGCCTCAGAAATGACAAGAGCCTCCTGTCTTCGGTTTCCGGAGGAACCACGATGGCTAAAGGTTTGAAGACGCACTTCCGAGAGGTAGAACACTTCACGGGGCACTTCTCAAAAGGTGAAAACAATGCACTAGCACTTCAAAGAAGAGGACGATATTAATCGATGAGAGACGGGGAAGGCGGAGGAGAAAAAGGGCACAGGCTGAACGGCTTCCGCAGCAGTTGCAGCAGCAGCGAGAGCTTTAGCTGCACGTCTTCCTGCTCCTGTATGAGAAGTGTAGAAAGAGACAGGCCGTGCAACTAATGCAAGATCACCAAGGGTACGTGTGTGAGTGTGTCGCAACGAAGCGCTTGGAGGAGAGATAGATAGAGAGAGAGAGAGAAAAGTTGTTGGCCCTACCTCATAGGAGTAAGGTGGCCTGATTTACACATTAAGACATTACCTACTTCCTCTCCCGACAAGTGTCACCTAGCAGCCGGTGCTACTAAAACCTTTCTTTTACAAACGAAATAAAAAGTCAAATAAATTATCCGTTTCGCTTTATTCATCTTGATTGTATCTGCTTGCTGGCAACTCTCTTAAATGTCAAAATGCCTCTTGAAACGACTCTCTGGCCTTGGTGATTTTTTTTTTAATTCTACTTCTACCCTAGTTCTTAGTGCTTTCTACTTCTTCAACTCGCCTGTTATTTCCTCCTTCTTCTTCCGCTGTTCAAATCCTTTTTCTTCTTCCTTCCTTTTACAATTATCGACCAAAGCTACTTAATCCACTTTTTTTTTTTTTTTAAATCTTGTTCTTATTAACAATATCTTCCTACTTCTAGTTCTCCCCCTCATCTACTACTCTCTCATTCTTCATTCCATTTCCTACAACTAATCCGAATTATTTATCACTTTTCCTCTTATCTACAACATTCAATTTTTCCTTCACTTTAAAAATTCTTCTTTAATTTTTTTCATTAAATCTTGTTCCCATTCACAATATCCCCCTACTTCTAGTTCTCTCCTTCATCTATTACTCTTTTATTTTTAATATTATTTCTATTTTCTATAACTAATTCCAATTATTCATCACTTTCCCTCTTACATACAACAACATCCAATTTTTTCTTCCACTTTATGAATTCTACTTCATTCTACCGTGTTTCATCTTCCATTTCTCACAGGATCTTGTGACGCAGCAAATGTTTATGACACCTGCCACTGCAAAGTCCTACAAATAGCCTCTTCTTAATCAGTCTTTGGCTCGACATGTGTCATTTTTCACTTCAGCAAGAACAATTTTAAAAACTATCTATTCATGCTATTCTCATCAATCAAGACTTGTATTATCAATTATCATTTTTTCCAGGCCTTTTGAGTACAACCTTAACATTTATATTATTTTTCATCTTTACTTTATTATTATTATTACTTGCTAAGCTACAACCCTATTTGGAAAAGCAGGATGCTGTAAGCCTAGGGGCTCCAACAGGAAAAATAGCTCAGTGAGGAAAGGAAGCAAGGAAAAATAAAATATTTTAAGAACAGTAACAACACTAAAATAAATATTTCCCATACAAACTATAAAAAACTATAACAAAACAACAGAAAGAGAAATTAGATAGAATAGTGTACCCGAGTGTACCCCTAAGGAAGAGAACTCTAACCCAAGACAGTGAAACACCATGGTACAGAGGCTATGGCACTACCCAAAAATAGAGAACAATGGTTTGATTATGTAGTGTCCTCCTAAAAGAGCTGCTTAGCATAGCTAAAGGGCCTCTTCTACCCTTACCAGTGCAGTAGTTAACCCCCTGGGTGA
This sequence comes from Palaemon carinicauda, assembly GCF_036898095.1. Taxonomy (NCBI): domain Eukaryota; kingdom Metazoa; phylum Arthropoda; class Malacostraca; order Decapoda; family Palaemonidae; genus Palaemon; species Palaemon carinicauda. The sequence goes on from NC_090730.1 coordinate 15,564,407, forward strand.
AGAAGAATTATTTGGTAATCTCAGTGTTGTAAGGTGTATGAGGACAGAGGAGACTATGTAATAAGCCAGACTATTCGGTTTATGAGTAGGCAAAGGGAAAATGAACAGTAACCACAGAGAAGTATCCAATGTAATACTATCTGGCCAATCAAAGGACCCCAGACCATCCAAGACTGGAAGATGCAAAATAGGCCCGAAGATGCATTAGCAACTCTCTGGTGGATATACGAGGTGCCTCACACTGAGGGACCTGGGGGAACACAAACATAGAATAAGGCAATAAGCGGTAGTATCTCAACGGGTGGCTGGTGCCCTGGCCAACCTACTACCTATACTATTTGTTTCCTCCGATGATTCAGCCTCTATTTACAACTTCTTTATCCTCGAACGGTATCAAATCACAGCTTTTAATCCTATTTGTTATATAATTCTACAATTATTCTTCTCCAAACTTTCACCTCAGATATAATCAATGCTGAGAAAAGCCTTTAGAAAGAACATTAAGCAAGTGCTTGAAAATATCGGCTTAACCCAACAATTAAGACAAAATGCGGCAATAAATTAAACAGTTACAGCCCTACAAATCTTTAAAGCACTAGTGACACACTAACACATAAAAGAGGAAATTACAATGAGAAATTTAAATTACTAGAAAATTTCCAACGCCAAGTTTGTAATATTGAGGGCAACCACTGTAACACAAAGATCATTCCAAGAGTTTATTAAGCAACGCATTAAAATCACAATATCTATAACATAAACAAACAAAAATATGAATAAGATAAATAACCCCAATGACAGGTAGGTCAAGTGTAACTTTCACAGAACAAATATCATTTGTAATCTTTTTTCGTGGAAGTGACAGGAAGCCATTATTCTTTGGAGGGGTGGTTTTGAAGAAAAACAAGACAGCAGTCACTGCTGCCTTCATCCTTTGACAGATGAATGAAAAATGAGAACATACCATACATAAAATAAACAAGTAAATAAAAAAAAAATAAGCTCTAAGCTGGTTTATATTCATTATATCTGACCGAACATTTATAGACGAAAAAATAAAACCGGATTTTTATGATTTGAGACATATCAAGATTATAAT
>NC_090730.1:15570505-15571701 GCF_036898095.1 Palaemon carinicauda
CTACTCTCTTCCTTGATGGAAGTTGAAATAACGCCAGACAATGAATCACCTTTTCCCCCAGATCTTCAATTCTACGCTAAAATAGGGCGGGTGTTTGCCTTCCCCGAAACAACAGCCTTTGCAAGAACATTTACTGAAGGTCGATTTGAGTAGCGGAGTCCTTAGCCCCCTAAACTAACAGGGGAAATACTTCTCTTTCCAAATTTTTTTTTTTTTTTCAGAGAAAATACGAAACGTGAATTAACCCCAGATAGGGAATAATTATTTTTTTCTTTACATATACAAAGATTAATTCTTATTCTTTTCTTCTTTGTCTTCAGGTTTTGCCTATTTATATAGATGGTCTTGGTAGTAGGTTGGCCAGGGAACCAGCCACCCGTTGAGATACTACCGCTAGAGAGTTATGGGGTCTTTTGATTGGCCAGACAGTACTACATTGGATCCTCCTCTCTGGTTACGGTTTATTTTCCCCCCTGCCTACATACACACTGAATAGTCTGGCATATTCTTTACATATTCTCCTCTATCCTCATACACCTGACAACACAGATTACCAAACAATTCTTCATCGCCCAAGGGGTTACTGCACTGTAATTGTTCAGTGCCACTTTCCTCTTGGTAAGGGTAGAAGAGACTCTTTAGCTATGGTAAGCAGCTCTTCTAGGAGAAGGACACTCCAAAATCAAACCACTGTTCTCTAGTCTTGGGTAGTGCCATAGCCTCTGTACCATGGCCTTTCACTGTCTTGGGTTAGAGTTCTCTTGCTTGAGGGTACACTCGAGCACACTCTCCTATCTTATTTCTCTTCCTCTTGTTTTCTTAAAGTTTTTATAGTTTATATAGGAGATATTTATTGTTGTTACTCTTCTTAGAATATTTTATTTTCCTTTTTTCCTTTCCGCACTGAGCTATTTTCCCTGTTGGAGCCCCTGGGCTTATAGCATACTGCTTTTCCAACTAGGGTTGTAGCTTAGTAAGTAATAATAATAATAATAATAATAATAATAATAATAATAATAATAATAATAATATCCTATTATTATATACACTTAAAAAATTCTTCGTAAAAAAAAAAAACCTTAAAATCCTGGAATAAATGTTGCCAGGCATTTACCGTTTTAAAAACGGATACATTGACGTAAAGGAGTAATCTTATGGTCACCAACCTGTAAATTATAATAAAAAAGTATGGTAAA
>NC_090730.1:15572201-15589701 GCF_036898095.1 Palaemon carinicauda
CCAGCATTACTACTACTACTACTACTACTACTACTACTACTACTACTACTACTACTACTACTATTATTATTATTATTTTACTACTGCTAGCTAGGCTACAGTACAACTCAAGCTGGAAAAGCAGGATGCTGTAAGTCTAAGGGTTCCAGCATTACTACTACTACTATTATTATTGTTATTATTTTACCACTGCTAGCTAGGCTACAGTACAACCCTCGTTGGAAGAGCAGGATGTTGTAATCCCAAGGCCTCCAACAGGAAAAAAATAGCCCAGTGAGGAAAGGAAATAAAGTACACGAGCAGTAGTGAATAGCTAAAATAAACTCTTTCAAGAACAGTAATAACATCAAAATAGGTCTTTCATGTAAAAACTATAAAAAGATACTTATGTCAGGCTGTTCAGCATAAAAACATTTGCCGCAAGTTTGAACCTTAACCACTTCTACTATTACTACTCTTTCTGCTTCTGATACTGTACAAATATAGATATTGACTGGATTTATTGGTCATATAACAAATTGTTCCTGATTCAGTAAGATTTGAATACTGATGAATGATTATTATGAATGTTATTATTCTAATGAATGTGTTTTTCATGAATGTTGAATGGGATCAAACTTTTATTTTATTATGTATGGTAGTAACATTATTCAGATACAGAATTTTTTTTTAGGAACAATAAAGCATTTTATTGAATTTAAAAATTGATAGTTAGAAATAGGCTTTTGTAGCAAATAAAAGATTTGTTTGACAAATTGCTTACCAAATTTGCTTTACTTTTTTGTTTTTATGATTTATCATTTATTTATTGTGTTTTCTGTAATCTATATACCTTCCCTCGCTTATTTATTATATTTAAATGTTTTACCAGCAATGATAAAAATGATAATCTTCCTTATATGATAAATAGCAAGTGTCTGGCTATATATGTATATATATATATATATATGTGTGTGTGTATATATATATATATATGTATGTGTATATTAATATATATCTATATATATATACACACAGTATATATATATATATATACACATATATATATATATATATATTAATACATATATTTATACAGTATATATATGTATATATATACAGTATATATATATATATATATACATATATATATATATATATATATATGTATATATATAATATATTTATATTTCCGGTCACGCTCATTGGCATCGTCCGACGTATATCTATTCGGTCTCCCAGTCCCTCGGGTTATGGAGTAATTATGAAATGGTTAGGGGAATGGTAAGTGTTGAATCTGTGTGCGTGCGTGCATATATACCCGAATGTTTATCCGTTAGTTTTTGGCTGGTCGCGTACACTAGTAATAAAAATGATGATAATCAGAAAGCATAAATTTGATTCTTAAATTTAGGAAATGAGAATGCCCAGAAACTTACTTAATTTGTCATTTTCAGAATTGTAAGTATTTCAGATATATCAACAGTTTGCCTACCATATATATGGCTGATTCGCACAAATGTGGAAATTATCCCGGTCAATCAACCGAGAATTTATTTTTGATATATAGAATATATTTTCATTATTTCCCTTATGCCCTGGCCTTGTCCCTGGCCATATACCGCGTGCTCTTCGGCAGTCCCAACTATTTTATCGTAATTTGTGTCTTCCATTTGGTGTTTTGAGTTAAGGCGTGTGTGGACAGTGTGGACATTTAGGATGTAAGTCACAGTGTTCTTTACTTCTGTCGAGATGGGATGTGTCACATTTTATACGGTGTTTTTACAATAGTAAAGTCAGAGAGAGAGAGAGAGAGAGAGAGAGAGAGAGAGAGAGGGCGGGGGAGCTAAGTTGGTGTTCTTTATTTTTTGTTCAGAAGGGATGTCGCATTTTATACGGTGCTTTTGAAATCATAAAATGAGAGAGAGAGAGAGAGAGAGAGAGAGAGAGAGAGGATGAATCATTGATTAGTAAGAGGATCTTTCACCCTCCTCCTCCTCTTCCTCTTTCTCCTATTCCTCCCTCTTCCCCGTTGTTGTCAAGCAGCTACCATGTTGTTGCTAGGTGATGACGTCATCAAACATTCAACAAATCCACGATTTCTCTCGCCTTTAGATCATTGCATTCCCGGATATGAATTGATAAGAACCTTTGTCAGTAATTTGTATGGATTAATTAAGTTCATACTCATTACCTTAGGGAATTAAGTAGTTTTTATATTTAATTTGTATGTAACTGTTAGTTTATGATTATCAAACGCAATTGAATGCCTTGTATGTGGCGTTAGTTATAGTTGCAGTAGTTAATGTCTATATTAGAAGAGATTGGAATTATTGTTTTTGTTGATATTTTTTTCTATTCATCTGATCTTGTTTTATTAAAGAGTCTGTGTTTTAATGTGTTTGGTTTTCATAACTTATCTTTAAAAAGACGAGTGACTTTCATTGTACTTGATCATAGCTTTTTAATTATTTTTTGGGGAGAGAGAGAGAGAGAGAGAGAGAGAGAGAGAGAGAGAAAGTAACATGAAAATATCCGTTGTTTAAAAATAAAATCTTTAAATATAACTTGTTGACTGGGATTAAATATTATATTACTAGCCAATCTCTCTCTCTCTCTCTCTCTCTCTCTCTCTCTCTCTCCTTCCTGTTGATTTTGTGTTTTGAGTGATTTAAATTGTAAAACTTGCTCAATTGTGTTTTTTTTTTCTTATTTAATAGAGTTATTTGTTTATAATAATAAAATTTAGCTTATGTTGTTGTACATATGATTTTATTATGATTATCATATTTATTATAATTTATATTAAATATATACTATTATTGTTGTTAATATGCAAAGTAACTGAAATATTGAAAATCAAAAAGGAAAAATGCTTGAAATCAAACAACATATTTTGTTTTCCTCTTCCATAGCTAGAACATACAAATCTATATGGAGCAAAGAGTGCGTATCCTGAGCTGTGTGTACATTACAGTTCTATTTCTCTATAAATCCCGAGGTTTTATTTGTGGCTTTTAAAACGTCCGAGTATAACCGATAGCTAAGCCGATTTCTGTAATCGGCAAAGTGGTCCAACTCTGAGGTTTATTCCATCCCTCTTGAATTACTGGCTGTGAAATATGATGTCCTGATAATGCAGTGAGATGTTGGAGCGAATAGAAATATGCCAAAACTCTGGGATATTGATGTTGAAGGAGAGACCCATTTATTTGAAGATAGCAAGGACACTGGAATCTTTAGTAGTAAGTGAAATGCTTATTGGAATTGAAATTTTAATAAGCCCGATTTAGGCTGCTAGGTCCTCAAAATATGATCCATGAACTTAAAGTCTAATATTTATTGATTTCGAGCAAATAATTTTCTTCACTGATATTTTATCATGCTGTTGTCGTTTGTTTTTTCAGTGTAATATTGTATTAATTTTAGTATCAAGCGCGAAGTAGGAGATGATGAATGGAGAAGTATAGATTTAAAAGCTCAAGATAGAGACGACTGGCTAAATCTAACCGAGGCCTTTTGCGTCAATGGGCGTAGGAGGAGATGATGATGAATATTATCAAGATCCATTTGGAAAACTGTGGGTAGACTGAGACATGTTAGTATAAGAATAAGCAAGGCGTCAAGTGCCTCGCTCTTGTACAATTAATCAGCTGTAGTACACCGTTTTGCTCAGCCTTGTCAGGCATACATTTGTTATGTCATTTCCAAGATGTTAAACATACAGTAGTTTGAGACATGCAGATTACACTTTCTCTTTTTGTAATTAAGTGAATTTATGAAGGAAAATTCATCCGTAAAAAAATATTTCCTTTGGTGTACGTCTGTTCTTACACCCACACATGCACATATATTTCCCCATAGGGTGTCGCTAGAGGGTGTTCCCCTCCTGGTCATCTGGTACCTTATGGGGGTGACCTTGCCAGCCCCACATTCCATATGCATATTTAATTGTCTTATGTGTTGACGGTATCTGACATTTCCTGGTGGTCATCTAAGTACTGGCCAAGTTCAGTGTTGCTAAATAACTTAATTTGTCCGAAAATCAGCGTTGTACTGCCACCGTACATATATAAATATATATATATATATATATATATATATATTTATATATATTTATATATATATACATATATATATATATATATATATAATATATGATCATGATGATTTTGCACATTTACAAATATTTTTCATATATTCATATCCGCCATTAATACCTCCTAATATGGGATTCTTTCTGCCTCGGGATCTGAGACTCGATGGGAAATCAAATTTATGATAATAGCTCATGGTCCACCAAGGAATCGAACCCAGGGCCCAAGAAACTGAGGTTCCAGTGACTCACTTCCTAGCCACAACTGGAACCATGGTTTCTTGGGCCTGGGTTCGATTCCCTGAGCCAGAGAGAAACCGATATTAAGAGGTATTTATGGTTTAAAGGTTTAAAGGCCACTCATGAATGGCAGGGGCAAGGGACAGTGACATTGCCCTATCAAGCTTGAAAATGCCCTAGAAACTGACCATATATACATATGATCAGCGCCTAAGCCCCCTCTCTACCCAAGCCAGGACCAAGGAGGGCCAGGCAATGGGTACTGATGACTCAGCAGATAAACCTATAGGCTCCCTCAAACCCCCCATCCTTAGCCCCAAAGGATGAAGAGGTTGCAACGACCAAATGAACTAACGATTTTGAGCGGGACCCGAACCCCAGTCTGGCGTTCACCAGACAGGGGCGTTACTGTATCGTGAGAGAGAGAGAGAGAGAGAGAGAGAGAGAGAGAGAGGGTTTTTTCTCATGTGTTCTAAGCAGATCCGACTTTCCTCAGTCCATGAGATTTATTTGAATCTCGAATTGGGCAACCAAGCATGTACAGGGAATCCTGTGAATACCATAAAAAGATCCAATTACTTTATTATCATTTGAATTGATGTTCCATTTCCTTGACATTTTTAGGAAGGCATCAAATCCCCCCCCCCTCTCTCTCTCTCTCTCTCTCTCTCTCTCTCTCTCTCTCTCTCTCTCCTAACTTTTCCCCCTTATGTAAGGAGAGCTATATCTTTTTATATTAGAAATTCCGCTTAAAAATTTATATGGGTCATAGATGTGCTATAAAGGCATAGAGTATTGGCTTCTGTTTTATCAGGAAATTGTTAAGAATGGGGTTGTTAGCCCCACGTACTTACCTCTGGGTTTTGCTGTGAGTGATAGTACGGGATCAACGCTGACTCATAGTTGATGCTTCATACGCTGTTCAGGGATAAATTTTACAGTGATCTGTGTGTGTTTTATGTACCTTATTTCCTACAGGGGAAATGGTAAAACATAAAATAAAATTTTGTTTCCAAACTTTATCTGAATTTTGATATAAATACATTAGATAAAATTACGGTATACATCCAAACTTTATCTAAATATTGTTATAAAAACGTTAGATAAAGTTATACATCCTAAATTTATCAGAATATTGTAGTAAAAATGTTAGATGAAAAAAATACATCCGAACTTCATCAGAATATTGCTGTAAAAACGTTAGGTAAAATTATGCATCCAAACTTTGACCCTGAATATTACTGTAAAACAAGTCCTAATCACAGAACCAACCCCTCTCCCCCCACCCCGTTATTTTTTACGGCATTGTCCCAACATGCCTTTCCGTTTCCGCCTAATCTAATTTACGACCGAAGATAATAGACAAGTTTTAGATCTATTTTTATACGCCTCATTCAATTCCAAATGGGCGTTTTGACGCCGGAGGGGAAGTTTTATGGGCGCCTCTTAAATCCCACTGAATATCGTTTCCATTTCATTTAGGGAATATTTCAGGGTTTTATTAGATTACTCTCTGCCTCCTCCTCCTCCTCTCCTCCTCCTCCTCCTCTCTGTCTCCGTCTCCCTTAACGAAAGTTATTCCCTGATAAATCTGTCGGGTCTCCAATGCGGGAAGAAGGATATACTCTCTCTCTCTCTCTCTCTCTCTCTCTCTCTCTCTCTCATTTTATCTGTATTTTTCTCCGATTATTTCATTTTGTTTTATTTTTACAGTGCAATGTAGTCATATGAATCATCCGTTTTAATATTAATGTTTTTTTTAAGATATTTAAATTTTTCATTACTTCTTATATCGTTTACTTATTTCCTTGTTTCCTTTCCTCACTGGGCTTTTTTTTCCTGTTGGAGCCCTTGGGCTTATAGTATCTTATTATTATTATTATTATTATTATTATTATTATTATTATTATTATTATAAGCGCTAGTAGTTATAGGAACATGCGTAAATATAAATAGATTGAAAAATACCTTTCCTTTAGATAATTTTCACGGCTTTTAATCCTCTTCGGCTGTCTTAGATAAAAAAAAAACTAAATAAAAAGCGAAAAAAAACCCTCTGTCACAATCGGTTCTAAGGCAGATGACAGAGAACATAAGTTTCCAAACTCATTTGAACTTTCTTCCAAAGTTTTCGAAAATGACTAAGAAACTCGCAGTGAGGTTGATTATATCCTGCGGGTTCTTCTTAGTCTCTGCTTTTTCTTTCATCTGTATTAGCTGTCCAACCTCTTATATCCCCCCCCCCCCCCAACGTTTGATATGGACTGAATGACCCTCCATGTTCCAGCGCAAAGGATTCCGGGTAAAATAAGCCCCACCCCCTGAGAACGTCTCAGCCAATCACGTTGTCTCCCACGTTAGCTTTGGTCACAATACATTCCCTTACAAATTTTAAGCTGTTAACGTGGAAGACGAGGTGATTGGCTGTGACGTCATCAGGGGGTGGGGCTTATTTTGCCCGGAATCTATGCGGTGACTTATAGTTTTTATGTAGTGGATTGTTATGGAGAGAATTCAAGCGATGCTGTTTGGAAGTGATGAAGGAATTGTGATAGTAATTTGTTTTTTGGTGAATTCTCGTGAAAGGAGTCTGTCTCCTGTCAAGGTGATGGGTAGTGGGACGTAATAAGTGATAACTTATATATTATATATATATATATATGTATAAAAATTGCAAAGTTGGGTTAACTGAAAAAATGGGGTTCCGTTTATTGTACCGATATGTGTATTAAAAGTAGGTCATCCCTAGAGTTATTATTATTATTATTATTATTATTATTATTATTATTATTATTATTATTATTATTATTATTAATAATATAAGCATTTTATGAACTACCATGAAAGAATACTCTTAAAGTAAATAATCTTATTTGAAATCTGAGATAAACTAATCCGATATAAGAGACAGAAGCTTAAATTATGGTTACTGGTTCTGCAGTGGCTGACCTTGATTTTGATCGTGACCTTTCAAGATTCGGTACTCTGTTAACCCCCCCCCACACCACCATTCCTCCCCCCCCCCCCGTCCAGCCATGTCAAAGATCGATACACTGTTCTAGCCCCCCCCCCCTTCTCTCTCTCTCTCTCTCTCCTCTCTCTCTCTCTCTCTCTCTCTCTCCGTTTATTTTTTTTCATTTCACATTGAAGTGGATTTAATTTTGCGTCATAAAAAGAAGAAGAGATTTATTTATATGGCAAATTTGTTTTCCCTAGTTTAATCTCTTTAAAAGAATTCCCATAAAGTAGTTTATTTCACTTTAGTACTTTAAATGGAATTGGATAAAATGAATTTAGATAAAGGGCTATCTTATTTTATTTTTATTTTGTATAAAAATTTGTATTAATATTTCTTTGTTTTTATTTTAATTTTGTATAAAATTTGCATTAATATTTCTTTGTTTTTATTTTAATTTTGTATAAAATTTGTATTAATATTTCTTTGTGCTTTTTATTGTAAATGGTTGCTAACCTATTGCACACACTTCATAAGGTTTTGGTGGCCTATTGGAAACGTCCCTGCCTGGTGATCTGCCAGACTGGGGTTCGAGTCCCGCTCAACCTGGATTGTTTCTTCTAGTGTCTGCAACCTCACCATTCTTGGGAATTAAGAATGGGGCCTTTTGCGGAAGCCTATAGGTCTTCCTGCCAAGTCATCAGCAGCCATTGCCTGCCCCTCCATGGTCTTAGTTTGGGTAGAGAGGGGGCTTGGTCGCCGATCATATGTCAGTACGATTGTTTAAGACATTATAATTGTCCCTTTGCTTCTGCCATTCATGAGCGGCCTTTAAATAATATGTAAGCTATATATGGTAGTCTAAGGCATTGTTATTCTTCTTCGTGTCTGCCAATCATGAGCCGAATTTAAATAATATGTAGCTATATATGGTAATCTAAAGCATTGTTATTGTCCCTTGCTTCTGCCACTCATGAGTTACCTTTGAATAATATGTAGGGCTATATATGGTAATCTAAAGCATTGTTATTGTCCCTTGCTTCTGCCACTCATGAGTTACCTTTGAATAATATGTAGGCTATATATGGTAATCTATGGCATTTAAAGATGCCTTTAAATAATATGTAGGCTATATATGGTAGTCTAAATCATTGTTACTGCCCCTTGCTTCTGCCACTCATTAGCGCCTTTAAATGATATGTAGGCTATATATGGTAGTCTAAATCATTGTTACTGCCCCTTGCTTCTGTCACTCATTAGCGGCCTTTAAGTAATATGTAGGCTATATATGGTAATTGTGAGGCATTGTTATTATCCTTTATGTCTGCCACTCATGAGCGGCCTTTAAATAATATGTAGGCTATATATGGTAGTCAACTTCATTATTACTGCCCCCTTGCTTCTGCCACTCATGAGCTCCCTTTAAACAATATATAAGCTATAAATGGTAATTTAAGACATTGTTATTATCCCTTGTGTCTGTCATTCATGAGCTGCCTTTAAACCTTTTGTCTCATGAATATCCTATTTTTCCCCTTTGATATGAAATGTATGTAATGAGATTGCACTCTGCCTTTGTGTTGGCAATACGCTTTTTTGAGAGGGTTAATAGTAGGGCGGATTATGTGAAGTGCTTTGTGCATGCGAAATGCGTTGCAGATCGATTATCGTGTGCTTGCTTTGTCCCGATTCTTTGTCGGTCGGACGTGCAAGTAATCACGGGGTTTGTTCTGTAATGTTGACGTTCTTTTTTATCACGGTGTACTCAGGTCGTTGTGGTTAGCATTGTTTTGTTTTTGTTATTATTGTTGTTGACCATTAATATCACCTCTGTTATTATTATTATTATCAATATTATTATTATTATTATTATTATTATTATTATTATTTTTATTACTTGCTAGACCACAACCCTAGTTGGAAAAGCAGGATGCTATAAGTCCAGGGACTCCAACAGGGAAGATAGCCCAGTGAAGGAAGGAAACAGGGGAGAATAGAATATTTTAAGAAAAGTAACAACATTGAAATAGATATTTCCTATATAAACTAAAAAAAAAAACTTTAACAAAACAAGAAGGAGAGAAATAAGATAGAATAGTGTCCCTGAGTGTACCCTCAAACAAGAGAACTCTAACCCAAGACAGTGGAAGACCACAGAGGCTATGGCATTACCCAAGACCTAGAGAACAATGGTTTGATTTTGGAGTGTCCTCTTAGAAGAGCTGCTTACTATAGCTAAAGGGTCTCTTTTACCCTTACCAAGAGGAAAGTCACCACTGAACAATTACAGTGCAGTAACCCCTTGGGTGAAGAAGAATTGTTTGGTAATCTCAGTATTGTCAGGTGTATGAGGACAGAGGGGAATCTGTGAAGAATAGGCCAGACTATTTGGTGTGTGTGTAGGAAAAGGGAAAATTATTTTTTAACCAGAGAGAAGTATCCAATGTAGTACTGTCAGGCCAGTAAAAGGACCCCATAACTCTCTTGCGGTAGTATCTCAACCTGGTGGCTGGTGCCATGTTTGTGTGTGTGTGTTTGTTTGTGAACAGCTTCCTGCCCACAATTTTAATCGTAAAGCAACGAAACTTGCAGGGATTACCTGTTATGTAAAAAGCTGGAAATGTTTAAATTTGGAAGGACACGGTTAAGCAAAATGTCTATTTCACGTATTCAACCTTAAGTTTGGAAATCGTTGTCACAGATACTTCAAACTTGGCTAATATTTGATTGTATGAAAATCCACGCCAATTAATACATATTAAGGTAAAAGGTCAAGGTCGAAAAATAAGCTGCCGCGCGGAGGTCTGCGCTCTACTGGATGCCCCTCTAGTTGTTGTTATTGTTTTTATTATTTGTACAGGTCATGGTAATAACTGCAGTATATTTGGATTGATTAACAAACTCTCTTCCTTCAAATCATAATATTTTATGTTTTAATTATTATAGTCTTTCAATTATTGGTTTTAGTTATTCTATTTAATTAGAAATTTTAAATATTTTTACTATTTCGCTTTGTACGCTGTCCCATTCTTGGGTTCTAAACTAAAGCCACTGCCTCGCGACTTGGTGTGATCGTCGTAAACTCGCAATATGTAGGCTTCATGCTCAAGCCATGCTCACGGCTAAACAGATTCTAGTGAACGCCACCTTACTATCCATGAGATTTATGGATCGGAGCTGTTGCCTGGTCTTCCTTGGTCATAGTATGGGTGGAGAGGGTTTTGAAAGGTGGTCATATTTGTTTATTTATGGGCTATTAAGAAATTTTGAATAATGTCGCTGTCGCTCATGAGCGTCCAGTGTAATAATAATAATAATAATAATAATAATAATAATATATAATAATAATAATAATAATAATAATAATAATAATAATAATAATAGCTGTAAAGCTGCATCTGCTATTTATAATAAATATTCGATGTTATGCTTTAGAGTTCTCTGCTTCTGTTTTAGTTTATACTTTTATTGAAATGTATAGTTTCATTAATCTGCCATCGACATCGATAATAGGCCTTTGAAAAAAAAATCATTTATTTCCATATCCATGATTACATATTCGACTCGCTAAATGGTTTTTGGCAACATTACAGATTTTTGTACTAGGTTGCCTAATGACTAAGTATTATTATTTCTAATGTTTTCATACTAAGCTGTTATTGATTATAGGAAACATGTGTTATCAGTATTCTAGAAGTTTTATTCCAGCTGTGACCAAGTTATGGAATGATCTTAATCGGGTAGTTGAATCGATAGAACTTCAAAAATTCAAAGTTGCTGCAAATGTATTTATGTTGAACAGGCTGACATAAGTCTTTTTATAGTTTATATACGACATATCTGTTTTGATGGTTTACTGTTTTTGAAATATTTTAATGTTAATTTTTTCTCATATCGTTTATTTATTTCCTTATTCCTCTCCTCCTCACCGGGCTATTTTTCCCTATAGGAGCCCTAGGGCTTTTAGCATCTTTCTTTTCTAACTAGGGTTGTAGCTTAGCTAATAATAATAATAGTAATAATAATAATAATAATGATAATAATAATAATAATGATATCATTGCATGTGCGATGAAATCAGAAAGAAAATCTTTATCAGTACCCGTGACTGGTGACTTTACTTCGTTTATCATACAACAACAACAACAATAACAACAAATGTAGCCGTTTCTAGTCCAATGCAATACAAATGCTTCAGCCATGTCAATTCATGCCTGGGCTTTGGCCAGTTTTCATTGCCATACTGGCCAGTGCGGATTGGTGATGGTGGGAGATTTTCCTCTGATCGCTCACACCCAACCAGCTAGTAATGATGGCCGTGACTAGTATAGATTAGCCGATCATGGCGATACACAAACCCTTTCACAACGTCAAGTTATCCCCACTCATGATTACATTATATTGCGAACATGCCAGTGTAATTGTAATATTCTTCCGTAAATATTAAATGGAATTGAACTCTTTTATCAGTCATAGATTGAATATTGATCTCCCGTGAATGGAGGGACAGCCAGTGAGGTATGATGATGATGATGATGATGATGATGGCCGTCAATTGGAATTAAACATAGGGTGGGCACAGCCGGGCCTGAGGAGGAGGAGGAGGAGGAGGTCATTGACCTCTGTGCGCGAATCGGAGTTTTCTTTGTTCGCCTCTCCCTTGCTTTGGTTGTCACTTGGTTCTCTCTTCAGTGTTTTTTGTTTCATGGAAGTGTTATTAAATGCAAGTGAGGTTTATCTCATTTTAGGTTGATTTCTCTCTCTCTCTCTCTCTCTCTCTCTCTCTCTCTCATGTAGCAGATGTGCATGATAATTATATCTATAAACATGACTAATGTCCTAGAAATTATGGTATTCTATATTGACACGCTCATAATTTCAGAACTTTAAAAACTTAAAACTTTGTTTTATTTTCTCTAATTTGTTTATATCTTCGACTTATTTTCCTCGAGTTGTTAATCAAATATTTCACATGAATATCTTACGTCTTCGTCATGAAAGTACACATCCATTGTGATTTTTTCTTTCCAAATAATCGTTCTTTTTCGTGATGTTTCTTCTTTGTGTAATTTCTTCCCTATTGTGGGGCTCATTAAGGTGAGAGGGGAGGGTAGGAAAGGAAGGGGAGTGGGAAGAGGAGGGGAGGGGAGGGGAGGAGAGGGGAAGAGAAGGGGAGGGAGGGAAGGGAATGAAACGGAAGGGGAGTGGGAAGAGGAGGGGAGGAGAGTGAAGGGAAGGGAAGGGAAGGGGGAAGAGGAGGGGAGAAGAGAGGGAAAAGAAGGGAAGGGGATAGAGGAGGGGAGGATAGGGAAGGGGGAAGAGGAGGGGAAGGCAAGGGGAAGAGAGGGAAGAGGAGGGGAAGGTGCCTTCCCAGCGTAGCTGAAATAATAGATCGAGTGTCAAAAATAAGCAGATTTACATGGCGGGACCCCCAGAAATTGAGGCAGGCTCGCGTGTTTGGTGTAATGGCCCATATTTCACGAGAATGACCGAAGATAAAGTTTGTGTGGCGGGGACACGAAATGTCTTATTCAGATGTCTTTTGTTTGCCTTTATCGTTTGTTTCTGGCTTCTGCTGCTGCTGCTGCTTTTGTTGCTTTTGCTGCTTTTGCTTCGAGGGAAAAGGCGGGTATTTGGGGAAGCCACTTCACATCGGGAGGCATTTTCCAACCGCTTGCTCGCTGCCAGATTGCTCTAAAGAACCAGGTCGTCCACTTGGAAGGAGGGTCCAAGTCGGCTGCTACTTCCGATTTTTTTTTGTGGGCTTGGTTTATTTTTTTACTCTCTCTCTCTCTCTCTCTCTCTCTCTCTCTCTCTTTTATTTTTACTCATTATCGCTTGGTTTTTATTTTTACTCTCTTTATCCCTTGGGTTTTTATCTCTCTCTCTCTCTCTCTCTCTCCTCTCTCTCTTTTTTTTCTTTTTTTTTTTACTTTCGCTCGGATTTGATTTCTACTCATTATCGCTTGGTTTTCATTTTTACTCTATCGGTTTATACTCTCTCTCTCTCTCTCTCTCTCTCTCTCTCTCTTATTTATT
This sequence comes from Palaemon carinicauda, assembly GCF_036898095.1. Taxonomy (NCBI): domain Eukaryota; kingdom Metazoa; phylum Arthropoda; class Malacostraca; order Decapoda; family Palaemonidae; genus Palaemon; species Palaemon carinicauda. The sequence continues at coordinate 15,585,512 of NC_090730.1, forward strand.
TTTTTTTTACTTTTTCTCGCTCGGTTTTTAATTTTACTCTTTTTATCCCTTGGTTTTTATCTTTATTCTATTGGTTTTTACTCTCTCTCTCTCTCTGTTTTTATTTTTACTCAATACCGCTTGGTTTTTATTTTTACTCTATCCCTTGGTTTGTATTTTTACTCTCTCTCTCTCTCTCTCTCTCTCTCTCCTCTCTCTCCGGAAAATAGAGACCTCATTCTTTTATTGTTTCTCTCATCTTTGAAGGCAACTGTTACTCCAATTGTCTTTACCTCGAACTTAATTGACACCCTTTGACCCGGCTTCACTTTTGTACCCTCCCATTATCTTTGGGTCCTCATTACGATCCGCTGTTGCTCACAATAGACACCCCCCCCCCTTGTAGAATCCCCAATTGCTTGGGTTCTTGTCGCCTGATTGGTAACGTCTCTTCCTGGTGTTTCTTAGACGGGGGTTCGAGTCCCGCTTAGACTCTGTAGTTCCTTTAGTGTTTGCAACCTTACTATCCTTGTGAGCTAAGGTTTTGGGGAGCCCATAGGTCTATCTGCCTGGCCTTCCCTGGTCCTAGTATGGGAGGAGAGGGAGCTCAAACTCGCTAGTTTCTTTGGTCGGGGCAACATCATTATCCATGTGAGCTAAGGATGGGGGGGGGGGGGGTTTGGGGGAGCCTAGAGGTCTATCTGCTGAGTCATCAGCAAACCAATGCCTGGCCCCTCTTGGTCCTAGCTTGGGTGGAGTGGGGTCTGTGGCGCTGATCTTACACATACACACACACACACACATATATATATATATATATATATATGGTCAGTTTCTAGGGTATTGTCGTGTTTTCTAGGGCCAATGTCACTGTCCATTGCCTCTGCCATTCGTGAGCGGCTTTTTAACCTACCTGTTGTTCTGTCTTTAATTTCACGCCCATTAAAAATGCAGCCAGATGTGTTGTCTTCTCCTGTGTCTGGTTCGTGTTTGTTACTCAGTATGCCATTATCCTTGGGCAGGATTACGTTTTACTTCGGTTTGTTTTCAATGATTATTAGACTTCCAAGATCAAAGGCGAGAATGTTTTAGTGTGCTGTTTTCATTAGGATAACCCGACTTGCTTTGAATTTTTTTTAGTAGCTAGTATTTTTTTACTTATTGTTTTAAGAAGATGAGAGATTATTTTATCTGTATCTGATATTCGTGATTTTATTTTAGGTATCAATGCATAAATAGCCCCATGATATCGATTTCATCTTCACCTTGTGAAAACCTTACATCCAAAGGGTGTTATATATGATATGTTTTAGTGTTGTGGTGGCCGATGTGGTAACGTCCCTGACTGATGAGCGTCAGACTGGGGTTCGAATTCAGCTCAAACTCGTCCTTGTGAGCTAAGGATGGTGGGTTTGGGTGAGCCTATAGGTCCATCTGCTGAGTCATCAGTAGTCATTGCCTGACCCCCCTTGGTCCTACCTTGGGTGGAGAGAGGCTATGGCTCTGATCATATGTATATATGGTCAGTCTCTAGAGTATTTTTCCTGCTCGATAGGCAATGTTACTGACCCTTGCCTCGGCCATTCATAAACTGCTTTTAACTCTTTTAAGTGTTTCTATCTGGTCATTGCGATTCCATGTCGTTAGTTTTAATGGCAAAAGCAAGGGTTGTGGTACCCTATTGGAAACGTACTTGTTCGGCAATATGTTAGACGCGTGTTCGAGACTCACCCAAGCTCGATAGTTTCTGGCAGTATCTGGAATCTCACAATCCTTGTGACCTAGGTTTAGGATTTTTAGGGAGCTTATAGATCTACCTGCTGATTCATTAGCAGGCATTGTCTGGCTCTCCTTGGTCCTAGCTTGATGGAGAGCGGGGCTTGGGCTCTGATCATGTATGGTCAGTCTCCAGGACATTATCCTGCCATTTTGCCTGTGTCATTTATGAGTGGACCTTTAAAACCATTAAATATAAGTCACAGCCATTCCTGTATCCAGACCAATTGCCAAGAGTGGAATCCTGACCTGTTCAAATTGGTGAAAATTGTTAACAATGTGATGATATTTTAACACCAAGGGGTAATTAAAACTATGAAATAGTCATTTGGGAATTAGTTGGAAAATTAGGGTACAGAATTTCGATTTCTCAATATGTTTCAAGTTTGATTTGGTCTTGTTGGGTGGTAGACAAGGCTTTTAACTATATCATCACAAACTTCGTCGCTATTATAATATATATATATATATATATATGAGAGAGAGAGAGAGAGAGAGAGAGAGAGAGAGAGAGAATGTACATGTTAATTTTAGATTTATCACAGCCACGAAGTTTTAAAATGCGATCGTCCTTAATATTATTCCACCCTCCTGCATCATGTGGATATTTTATCTTCCCCTCCTCTCCAGGTATTCGAAACATTTCACAGAAGTCCTCGACGACGATCGAGATTGATTGTTTGAAGAATATTGGCATTGCGTTGCAACAGCAGCTGTCCTGGCCATTGCCCGTGAGATGGTGACGCCAAGTTGAGAGAACCCAAAGGATGAACTCAAAAGCTTTTAGCCACAGATCTTAGTGCTTGATATGACAAATGAGTTGATTCATCCGTTTGGTCATTTATTTTTATTTTTCGTAGATGTTGCGGTAATATGATATGTACTATTATATATTGGTATATATAAGAATTGGATCGTATTTTTGCTCGTCGCCGTTTTTGTACATCCGTTGGCGTCGGCCTGCTTAGTACAGCTTTGCTGATCATTTTTATATCATTATTATCATTATTACTTGCTAAGCTACAACCCTATTTTGAAAAGCAGGATGCTATTAGCCCATGGGCTCCAACTGGGAAAATAGCTCATCGAGGAAAGGAAACAAGGATAAATAAAATATTTCAAGAGCAGTAACAACATTAAGATAAATATTTTCTTTATACACTATAAAAACTTTTAACAAAACAAGTGGAAGAAAAGTAAGATAGGATAGTGTACCCGAGTGTACCGTCAAGCAGGAGAACTCTAACCCAAGACAGGGGAAGACCATGGTACAGGGGCTATTGCATTGTCCAAGACTAGAGAACAATGGTTTGATTTTGGAGTGTTCGAGAAAAGCTGCTTACAATAGCTAAAGAGTTGCTTCTACCCTTACCAAGAGGAAAGGGGCCACTGAGCAATTACAGGGTTGTTATTAACCCTTTGTGGAAGAATTGTTAGGTAATATCAGTGTTGTCAGGTATATGAGAACAGAGGAGAATATACAAAAACTTTCACAACGTTGAAATAAGGACGTGCCTGAGGCCTCCATCCTGCAGTGAACTAGAAGCAGTTGCTTTTGTTGTTATTGTATATATCTATTAACCAGATACTCGCTTTTTATTATACAGGGGAGACGAGCTATGAAATTCCGTGGCAGAATTAGCAGAACAATAGACTTCAAACTATATATGAATGCTGAATGTAATAATGGTGACGCACATTCCATTGTAGTATTCCCTGTACAGGATAGACTATCTTCGTGATCATCCTGAGATTTGGCGCTGGCATTAATTTTCTCCCTGGGACACTCACCCTAATTTGCTGTTGCACTAGTGATAGGAAGTGCTAGGTAGCTAGGATGTACAGTATGTGTAGTTAGGATACGTGAGTTTGCGTCAGAGCGATTGCGTCATTGGTTAACGTCTCACATTGCTCAAGTGGTTGCTTCCTTGCCGGCCAGCGTCCTTTGGGTATGGTAGGTTAGTGGCCTGATGGGGAAGGTAAAGGGATGTAGGAATTGGTTTGATACCTGTTTCGTTAACTATACACAACCCAATTAACCCTTTCACTGCCAGCTATGAATCTAACAAAACTTCTGATGCAGCAAATTCTTTCGAGACCACACAAATCCTAGCGAGTTGATATGAATTAGAAAGTTCTCATCAAGACATTCCTAATAAATACCAACTTGCTGTGGTTTGGGCGATTTTAAAAGATGATTCCATTTTTCAAATTTTGATTGTTACCATTGGCAGTGAAAGGATTAATATTTTAATTGTGACTCTTGATTGCAAATTCTCTTTTGGTCTGTTTCTTCTTCGATTGCACAATAATTGGCATGTTAAGAAAGAATTTTAAGATTTTTTGGTGATCAATTCCTCCTGAAGAAATACTTTGATTCTGTCATCAATGTTTCGAGTGTTGTCCTCCTTTCTGGTCTTTAGCTGCAGACTATC
>NC_090730.1:15592201-15604701 GCF_036898095.1 Palaemon carinicauda
CCAATTTTTTTCCTATTTTGTTGTGTTTTGACCGTTTATTATTAATAACTAGGAAACTGTTGATTAGGTTGTAATCAGATTTAGATCCCATATGAACTTTACTAAAATAATATAAATCAACGACATATTTTAATATCTCTTGATTTTGTCAGACTTGTCAAGTTCTTTTACGCGTGTGTGCTGACATATGTGATGTTCTGGAACTTTCATTTCTCCAACGTTATAAATGTCGAAGCTAGTCTAGAAAGATATAAGAAGTAAAAATTAAACTCCAGTAGGGAGCTATTCTTACAAATGTATAATTTTCTATTTAATTGTGCTTGGAGGAGGATGTAAGAATCTCTGGGGGAAACCCGAATGAATGGTTCCATCAGGTACAGTATAGAGAAGAGTGGAGAATCCTATCACGAGCAGTCATGGGTCAAAATGTGGCCTAAATGCCACCGGAGTAGAGTAAGTAATATACTGTTCATTAGCAGTAAAGGTGTCTGGCATCAGTTCCAGTTTCAACAGTATTCTGAGGCTCACCAGAACGTCAGCCGGGCAATTTCAACCCCCCCCCCCCACCTCCCCCCACTGTGTTGCCCAACCACATCTGTTGCCTCCCCATTAAACAGCTTAAATTTACGGTCCCGTGCTGGGATCGATCTGCGGCCATGCGAATGCTAGGCAAAGGCACTATCTCTGTAGTACCCGACTAATGTTCGAGGGGTCCAAGCAACTGCCCAGGCCCGTTTAATGTTGTCCTTGTATCTTGCCTTTATTATTATTATTATTATTATTATTATTATTATTATTATTATTACTACTACTACTACTACTACTACTACTACTACTACTACTACTACTAACTACGCTATAACCGTAGTAGGAAAAGGATGCTATACGCACAAGGGTTCCAACAGGGAAATAGAGACCAGTGAAGAAAGGAAACAAGGAAATAAATAAACTAAAAGAGAAATAATGAGCAATTAAGGTAAAATATTTTCAGAACGGAAACATTAAAATATATTTTTCTTATATAACATTTGCAAGGTATGTAGTGTTAGCAGTTTAGGTTCTAAATAATATCGGCATTGGAGAATGATCGTTCAGTCGTGTTAGCGTAATGGTCTTTTGAAATAGAAATCTCCCCTAAATGATAACGAGCAAGTGTTTATATAGGTAGGTATGTGGATTAAAATCAACACAATATCGTGTTCAAATAGAAATAAATTTCTACCTCATACTGAGACCGAACGCTATATATATATATATATATATTATATACAGTATATATATATATATATATATACTTTATATATATATATAATATATATATATATATATATATGTATGTATGTATGTATGTATGTATGTATGTATATGTGTATATATATCGGTTGCGCCCAGCTCTCCCCGTCCCTGGTAGGAGTGCATTTCCATCTAAATATGTCGTAATTGACGGGTCGCGTACACTAATATCTTAATATTGAACCATTCTCCAAGATTTTATCTCAAGTGGTTGCGACTTTTAATAATCTGTAATAAAGGCATTTCCTTCAGTTTACAGAAGGCACATTGGTTGGTGTACCGCCGTAGATACGGACTCTCTACCCTTATAATACCGTCTTTGCTGATGACGTATGATTTTTCACTATAAGAATACTGACATTAGGTCATTTTGTAAATAGAGATGATAACTGGGATGATATCAGTTATTATTATTATTATTATTGTTATTATTATTATTATTACTTGCTAAGCTACAATCCTGAATGTAAAAGCAGGATGCTATAAGCCAAGGGGTTCCAACAGGGAAAATAGCTCAGTGGGGAAAGGAAACAAGGAAAAGTAAAATATTTTAAGAACAGTAACAACATTAAAATAAATATTTCCAATTTATTAAGTTATTGGAAGACCCTACAAAGGATAAACTAAATTTGCATAGTATAAATAAATTACTTAAAGATAAAGAGTCAGATATTAAAGAAAAGGGAATTTACTCTCTCTCTCTCTCTCTCTCTCTCTCTCTCTCTCTCTAGATGGTATAATCATACCTGCCAGTACATTAGCAAACATAGGGCTATCAGGAATCCAACCTAACTGTCGAAAAGGGTGGAGTACATCAAACCGCCTTGGTACGAAGTCCGTTGACGACCATGGTCAGGGGGTCATATCTAGGGGGGTCTGGGTGATATCTGGGGTCTCCTTGGTCCCCTGGGGTTGCTGGTGGGAGGGGGTGATTCTCCTGTAGAGGAAGAGTGGCCCTCCCCGTCGGAGGAGTGGGTGGTGGACACAGTATCGACCACCAGTGGGATACACGCGCTGGCTTGCACGTCCTCTTCAACCCCTTCACCCCCCCCCCCCCCTGGAGAGGGTGACCTCCTCACTTCCCTCCTCACTCTTTCAGGTCAAAGGGGGGTCAAGGTCAGTGCTTCGGAACGCACCCTTTCACCCGCGTGAGAAGGCATGGTGGACGACAAGGATAATGGTTTTGAATTTTATGTATTATCATTTTTTTTATCAATTTTTGAGAGATCACAGAGAGCGATTATATATATATATATATATATACACATACAGTATATATATATATATATATGTATTTATATATATTTTATTATCTATATATATATATATATATATGTATATATATATATATATATTTTTTTTTATCTATATATATATATATATATATATAAAATCTCATTAAATATTATTTTATAATGTTCACGGTTATGGGTACGTCAACTCAAAAAAGAAGATACACATTATAATATTGTGAGCAAAAGTCGATGCACTATCCATAGGGAAGCTAATGATTCCGTTTGTCATTAACTAATACTTTCGTTACTCGTTACTCTATTTTTTAAACTTACCTGCTTTTGTGACGTATTAAGAAGTTGCAGAAGTTGGAATGTTACTCTACTCAACCAGGGTATTCTTAATTTTGAGGTAATGATATGTATACAGTATGAATTATTTTGTTAAAGCATTGTTTTCCTTTTGAAATGCATTTTTATAATACCATGAAAAAAATTTTTTACGTGAATTTCTATGTACTGCATGTATAAATAATAAAATCATATGTAAAGTTGTATAGTTTTAATTATTGATATATTTGGTTACGGAAAGTTAATTTTTCTCGTGAAAGTTAATTTCATAAAAGAAAGTTATTTTTCGTGTGATTGATAAAAGTATTGTCCAGTAATGTTCATTACCCGTACAATACTAAATTTACCATTTTGGAAGAATAATTATTATCGCAATGGAAATATCATGGCAGACTTCCGGTGATATTTCATAGAGGTCACGTCCTGTAAATTAAGGTCCACCGAATTGTTAAAAGTAATGATCTTACTTTACCCGATGTGGGTCCGAATTTAGAATGTAACCCTTACTGGAAATGTAATTAATACCCTCAGTATATAGATGTCCTCTGCTGAAGAGCCAAGCTGCTCTCTCTCTCTCTCTCTCTCTCTCTCTCTCTCTCTCTGTTCTTTGTGTTGAATTTGCTGTTACTTTTGGACTCGATGTAATGATTTTTCAACTGGCTAATTCCAGTAACAGGTTGGCTATATAATCCTTCGCCCTCTCTCCCTCGTTCATTTCCCATTAGTTTGATTTAATCCTATAATAATCTAAAGGCGGATTTACACGGTCGAACGCGCTTCGACAGACAAGTGTTTGAAGTGATGTTCGAACGTATGAACGGAGTATCTGGTTGTCGAACACGTTCGTCGAACGGTTTGAAGAAAGTCTATTCTTGCCTGACTTCTGTGGGTTGGGGCTTCATTGTCCATAAACCTTATGCTTTTTGTGACTGACTTCACCTCTTCGAACCGTTTGAGAGGTAGGTTCGACAATCGAGTTCGACGAACTGTTTGAACGTAACGGAACATGACGTTCACTCGTTTGACCACGATCATCAGGTTACAAGATCTGACGGGTGGACTTTGTTAGCGTAGAGACAGAGAAAAAGAAAGAAAGAAAGGAGACCCTGAATGGGATTATTCTTGCGTTTATGTTTCGGTGAAATTCCAAGTAACTTTGGGCAAGGGTGGGTCAGGGAGTCACCCTCATGGAGTGGGGCTCCCCTCATGAGAGAGAGAGAGAGAGAGAGAGAGAGAGAGAGAGAGAGGTGGGGGTTGGGTGAAAAGAGCTGCCCGGCCAAATGTTCCCGGAAGTGATGAAGTTTTCTGGGGAGGGAGGGGGTGGATTATGGAGTTGGGGGGGTGTTGTTGCCAAGGCGGTTGCTCTCCTCTTCTCTTTTCTCTCCCTCCCCCCTCCCGCCCTTTCCCTCCACTCTGTTACCTCACGTGTGCTCTCCTCTTCCCTCCCCTTCCCTCCCACTTCACGTTCTGCCTCATCTTTGTGTGTGTTTGTCTCTTTTTCTTATTTTATACGAATCTTTTTAAAGAGATCTCCTCCTGTCACATTTTGCTGCGTCGTAATCTCATCGCAAGGAAAGTTTTTAATTTTGTTTTTGTTTGTTTTGGTGTTACTCCATTGCCTCTTCTGCAAATCATCAAAGTAATATGTTTTTATCACGTTTTAAATTCTCTTTTACTTGAACTATTATCTTTGGATATTTTAATTACTTTTTTCTTTTCATATAGTTTATTTGTTTCCTTAGTTACTTTCCTCACTAGGCTATTTTTCCCCTGTGAACCCTTGGCCTTATAGCATAAAGCTATTCCAGCAGGTTTGTAGCTTAGCTAGTAGTAGTAGTAGTAGTAGTAGTAGTAGTATTAGTAGAAGTAATAATAATAATAATAATAATAATAATAATAATAATAATAATAATACTTTAGAGATCTTGTAACAATCTGATTTAATTTGCTTTAATTTATAATATATTCAGCCTTTCTGAATTATTAGATTTCACTATTGACATGTTATTTCTTGTAAAAAAAAAAAAAAAAAAAACATAATTAATCAATCACGAATAAGGCTTCGTTTTTTTATTATATATATATATATATATATATATAATACCTAACATTGATGATTTAAACCAATCTATATCTCGTCGAATTGGATATTTTTGAAAACCGTAAATGAACACTTCATACTTTCATCAGTTTCAAGACTATTTGCTCTCTCTCTCTCTCTCTCTCTCTCTCTCTCTCTCATTTTAAGTATCATAAATATTATTAGCTTCTGAATATTTCAGTATTCTTATTGATGTATGAACCTATGGGGTATAGCAACAATTCTCTCTCTCTCTCTCTCTCTCTCTCTCTCTCTCTCCAGATCGTGAGTTGGGTCCGTAGGAGTGGTTAATGTGCAATAATAAATGTCCCGTGGTGGAAAGTAGTAATGATTCACGCGTCCATAATTCATACTTTAGCTAGGCCTATTTGAACCGATATCCAGTAGACTGTCGTTGCTTTGTACACACACACACACACACACACACACACATAGGCCGAGGCTTGCTTCCTTATATCCGGCTGTGTGTTGGGTGGGGGAGCTTCTTGTTGTATTCGGATTTGAATTGTGGTTAATAACCGTAATTAGTTATGGAAGGGAACATTAGGACTTGTAGAAATTATTGATTGTCATATGCTGAGCAATTGTTCCTTGTAGGTTGCAGTTCTGATGAAGAGTTCATACTTTAATTCTTGTGTATAATCAACCTTTCAGGATTTGTAATTGTGCTGTAGTGATCACATTAACACTAATATTAATATGGATTAATGACAGTCTTGGTTAAATTGATAGTTAGAGATCAATTATGTATTGTTAATTTATTAAAAAGGTTGATGAGTAGAATGTTGACAGCTATAGACGAAATATATGTTTTATAACTATAATATTGCGGCTTAAATGGTGTCTTTTTAACGTTAGTTATTTTAAATCTATAGTGAAAATAATCCTCATGATTAGAATTTTCGATGCATCACTCTATAGTCTCAAATATGTATGATTACCCAGAGTATGTATATATATAAATACAGTATATATATATATATATATATACGTATATATATATATATATATATATTAGGTTGAGACTACTGAGAACTATTTTTTTGTATAATGTACAAACAGTCATCAATATATATATATATATATATATTTCTTATTGGAAAATGATCTAAATTCGAATGAAATGTTTGTAGGAAAAGGGTATCAAGGGAAATAGGAAAAGGACCATAAAGAGGCCCCAAGTGTATTTTCAGTCAAGGAACCTCCATTACATAACTAGCTTTAATGGGAGGAGGGTATGTGATGGAGCTAATCCTTCGTAGTGGGGGCCGGAGAGAGAGAGAGAGAGAGAGAGAGAGAGAGAGAGTGGGTGCTTGTTTCACGGAAACCATTCCAATAAAGGAAGTAACCGGGATGGGAGTAGCGGGGAGTAAGAGGAACCACCATTTCGGGGAATCCTCTGTTAGTCATTTTCATATTCAAGTTGCGTATTCTCGTCGCGAGTCGAAGATTAATCCGTGGATATACAAATACACACACACACACACACACACACACATATATATATATATATATATATCAAATAAGCCATGTATTATACCCCCTTAATATCTGGATTTTCTCTATACCACGGGATCAGAGACCTAAGGGGGAATCAGTTCAAAGATAATAGCTTCTGATCAGCCTGGGAATCGAACCCTGGTCCGAGAAGCTGTACTCTATAGACCTTGGTAAACGGTATGTCACTGTCGTCCCAGTTTCTCAGACCAGGGTTCGATTCCCCGGCCAACCAGAAGTTATTATCTTTGAATTGATTCCCCCTCCAGTCTCTGATCCTGAGGTATAGAGAGAATCCACATATCAGGGATGTATAATAAATGGCCTATTTAAATATGAAAAAAACACGTCTAAATGTGCAAAATCAATCATATATATATGCACATATATACAGATACATATATTTATTTATACATACATACATACATAAACAACAATAAATGCAACCGTTTTTTTTCAACTGTAAGACAAAGGCTTCAGGCATGTCCTAATTCATGTCTGAGGTTTTGGCCAGTTTTCATCACCACGTTGGGTAATGAGGATTGATGGTATTGGGAAACTTTTATATGATCGCTCGCAGCAAACCAACCTACTACTGACTAGTACAGCATTCTTAATCTTGGCGGTACGCAAACCCTTTCCCCATGTTGAGGTTCCCCCACTCAAAAAAGGATTATATAATTATTATACAGAATATATATATATACAGTATATATATATATACAGTATATATATATATATATATATATATGTATATATATAATATATATACATATATATATGTGTATATATATATATATATATACTATATATATATATATATATATATATATTGTCACAAGTACTCTTACCTTTTAAACTGTCAAGCCCTACCTCATTAAACATAATAGTATATATAAACTTGAATAAGTTTAATCCCAAGAGACAATATAGTGGTAATATTGAACTTTCTTGCATAATCTCAAAGCGGCTTCTATAAGCCCCACTATTCATGGAAACAAAGATTGTAATTTATCAAATTCCTTTATAAGTACAAGTGGATTTAGAGAGTGAAAATAATTCTTCATCCTGGTTATGCAATGCTATTTTTCACTCGTGAACGTAACGAAATATTTTTGTCATGACGTAATATCCGTTGAACTGAGGATAAATATTACGTTAGAATTGGAGTCATCTGCCCATGTTATAATAGGAATGAATTTCCTCTTCTGGGCAGAGGGACATTTTTTCTCCTTTTTAATGTGAAATTTTGAAAGGTTAAAAGCAATTAAAGTGACTTTTGGATTCTATTAAAGGGCTTGTGTAACTCTACAATGCTTTTACAACGACGGTTATATTCTGTGATATATATATATATATATATATATGTGTGTGTGTGTGTGTATATATATATATATATAGGAAACCAGAAACTTTTTCTTTACTATATGGGGTAGATATATATATATATATATATTCCTATCACGCTGACGGGCAGTCTCCCACAAATTGCTCAAACTAGCATGACGAAGTTAGGAAAGGTGGGGGGGGAGGGTTGAGTCCGTATATGCGTGCGTGTGTGTACATCTAAATATTTAACTGTCATTTTTGCGGAATGTTCACGCTTTCATACCGTCTTCTTCTTCTTCTTCTTCTTCTTCTTCCCATTTCTATATTGGGTCGCTAGTATGGTGTACAGGATATTATACCTCTGTCCCATATACAGTAGATAGGTTAAAGCCGGAAGAGTACAGTTTCCGGGGGAACCCTAGTGACAATTTATACAGTATTCCGGAAGGCAACCATGCACCTTCTTGAAGTGAGCTGAGACATGTACCCCTCTTTCATGAGAGAGAGAGAGAGAGAGAGAGAGAGAGAGAGAGAGAGAGTCCAGTGTTTGATAATTCAAAAAGGAAAGAATACACTCTTTGTACCTAGGAAGTTGAATACATAATGCATAGCCGAAAGAGAAACAGAAGGTTTACATTATCTCACGGAATTCAAGACTCAACTTTTCAATATTTCATAAGAGGTTGGACGCAATGAGAATTTTTTTTCCTTTTTTTATATATTAACCAAGTTATTTTTTTTTTTTATTTTTTTTATTTTTTTTTATTTTTATGGTCCTTACAAAAATACTTTACTCTATGATATGCTTATTGATAATCATGATTCACTCAAATTTTTTATCAAACAAGTTTAGGTAAATCTCCAACAATTCCACGACGTCACCAGAACAGGAAATGGAAATTACTTGAAATTTTTCGGCTGTTTAAAGGTTTTAAGGCAACTCGTGAAGGGCAGGGTCAAGGGAGAGTGACACTGCCCTATCGAACAGGACAGTGCCCTAGAGACTGACCATATATTCATATGATCAGCGCTGAAGCCCCCTCTCCACCCAAGCTAGGACCAAGGAGGGCCGGGCAATGGCTGCCGATGACTCAGCAGATAGATCTATAGGTTCCCTCAAATCCCACTTAGCTCACAAGGATAGTGAGGTTGTAGAGACCAAAGAAACTAACGAGTTTGCGCGGGACTCGAACCCCAGTCTGGCGTTCACTAGTCAGAGACTTTACCACATCGGCCACCACAAGCCAAAAGATCGATCTTAGAGTTAGTAGTAACTAGAGGAATGCCATCGCGATGTTATGTTTTGTTATGTTATGCCATAACCATCACTGTCTTTAAATATAGATCCATTTCCTTACTATCAAAGGTAAAGGAGTCTGGTTTCAGTTCTAGTTTCATCAGAATAGATGCTCACCAGAACGTCAGCCGGGCAAGCGAAACCATACACTGTGTTGCCCCAAACACAACAGTGGCCTCCCCAGTAAACAGCTGATGATAAGAAAAGTAAAAAAAAAAAATAATCAAATCAAGATTGATAATAAATCAAAATAATAAATTTTGAGCTAATTTAGGGAAAGTGACTGACATTAACCTGATACACATTTACTTGCGATATTTTTTTATGGAAATTCATTCATTCCTAAATTATGTTTGACTTTTTTTAAACCTTTTACTAATTGCTATTTTTTTTCTTCCACAGGTGAGTATCATTGCCTTGGTGGTTCACTCTTTGCATCTTTCTAGCGTAAGTAATTAAAAAAGGGTTTTTTTTTCCGCTGTTCCCTGTGACCTTTGAAATATGTTGGTGCATGAATAATTCATTAGATACTTTCCCGTCATATTTTTATGGATAGCTGACCACTCCCTGACGCCAAAGACAGATAGTATTGTTTATTTATTATTTTTGTTAACTTTGTTGTTGATTTTTTACTTTTAAATTATATTTTTGTTATCGTCATTAATGATTTTGTTGTTTATTAATTTATGTTTTTGTGAATTTTGTTAATTATTTTGTTCTTTATTAATTTATGTTTTTGTTAATTTATTTTTTTGTTTATTTATAGATATTTGTACTAACTTTATTAATGATTTTCTAGTTTATTGAATTATATTTTCGTAAACTTTATTCATGATTTTGTAGTGTATTAGTTTATCTTTTTGTTAACCTTATTAATGATTTTTTAGTTTATTTATTATGTTTTTGTGAACTTTGTTAATGATTTTGTAGTTTATTAATTTATATTTTTGTTATCCTCATTAATGATTTTGTGGTTAATTGAATCATATTTTTGTTAACTTTATTAATGATTTTGTAGTTCCTTGAATTATACTTTTTTGTTCTTATTAGTGATTTTGCATTTTATTAATTTATGTTTTTGTCAACTTTATTCATTATTTTGTTGTTTATTAATTTATATTTTTGTAAATTATATTTAAAAAAAAATATTTATTAAATTAAATTTTTTTAACTTTATTAATAATTTTGTAGTTCATTGAATTATACTTTTGTTAACTTTATTAATGATTTTGTCGTTTATTAAATTAATTTTTTTTAAACTTTATTAATGATTTTGTCGTTTATTAATTTGTAGTTTTGTTAACATTATTAATGATTTTGTAGTTCATTGAATTATATTTCTGTTAACTTTATTAATCATTTTGTAGTTTATTGATTTATATTTTTTTAACTTTATTAATGATTTTGTTGTTTATTGATTTATATTTTTTTAACTTTATTAATGATTTTGTTGTTTACTAATTTATATTTTTTTAACTTTATTAATGATTTTGTTGTTTATTGATTTATATATTTTTAATTTTATTAATGATTTTGTTGTTTATTAATTTACATTTTTGTTAACTTTATTAATGATTTTGTAGTCTATTGATTTATATTTTTTTTAACTTTATTAATAATTTTGTAGTTTATTGATTTATATTTTTTAACTTTATTAATGATTTTGTGTTTTATTAATTTATAGTTTTGTTAACTTTATTAATGATCTTGTTGATTATTAATTTATATTTTTGTTAATTTTATTAATGAATCCGTAGTTTATTGATTTATATTTTTGTCAATTTTGTTAATTATTTTGTAGTTTATTAAATATTTTTGCTAATTTTATTTATGATTTTGTAGTTTACTAATTTGTATTTTTGTTAATTTTATTGATGATTTTTTAGTGTATTAAATTATATTTTTCATAACTTTATTAATGATTTTGTTTATTAATTTATATTTTTTAAAATTCTACTTATGATTTTGTAGTTTATTAATTTATACTTTTGTTAACTTTATTATTGATTTTGTTGTTTATTAATTTATATTTTTAACTTTATTGCGTTTTTTTATTTATACTTTTGTTGTTTGTAATTTTGCTTTTTTTTATTTATACTTTTGTAGTTTGTAATTTTCATGAATGCCCTCTTTTTGGATGGTAATTAACCTCGTTTAACTTTTGCTTGGATGCCATTTCTTCATTTTGTAATATTGGGAGGATTTCTGGGATAGAATAATAGACAAAGTAAATGAGAGAGAGAGAGAGAGAGAGAGAGAGAGAGAGAGAGATGGCTATGCCTTTGTTATGAAGGAGTGTGCTTTTGCATTACTTCTGCCAGACTTCTTTTGATGTCATAACATGCTTTAGGTTGTGCGTCTCTCTCTCTCTCTCTCTCTCTGTCTCTCTCTCTCTCTCTCTCTACTTTGCCAAGGCACTTTATTGCCGGCAGGCAGGGTGCTTTGCACAAGTTTAAAGCTTTAAAGGCCGCTCATGAATAGCAGAGGCAAATGACAATGACATTCCCCTAACAAGCAGAACAATGCCCTAGAGACTGACCATATATACATATGATCAGTGCCCGAGCCCCCTCTCCACTCAAGCTAGGACCAGGGAGGACCAGGCAATGGCTGCTGATGACTCAGCAGATAGACCTATAGGCACCCCCCCCCCATCCTAACTCAAAAGGATTGGGAGGTGGCAGCGACCAAAGGAACTAATGAGTTTGAGAAGGACTCAAAACGCAGTTTGGCGATCACCAGTCAGGGACGTTACTACCTTGGTCACCATTTACAGTATACAGCAGGGATAAGACTTTTCATTTCAAGAGAGTATGGCTGATAAAAGATATTTTCTATATTTATTTCATCTTATTTTAATAAAACAATGATGTAGTGGGATTAGAATAATTTATAGAGGATGTCTTCTTTCCATGATGAATGGAGTCGAAGAAATTACTAGAGAATGAATTAATTCTTTATTTATTTTTGCTTATTACAGAAAGATATGATTAAGCAGTGTTTTGAGAATACTTGTTTGAAGTTTTCACCAATTAAAGACACAAGATACATTTTCGTTGTAAAACTTCTAAAGTTCAAACTTGCAGCAAATGTTTTTTTATGTTGAACAGGCTGACATAATTCTATGTAATTTTATAGATTATATATGAAAAATCTGTTTTAATGTTTTTACTGTTCTTTGGGTAAATTGTATTGATTGTTCATTACCTCTCATTTAGTTTATTTATTTCCTTATTTCAGTTCCCCACGGGGCTATGTTGGAGCCCTTTTGGCTTATCACATCCTGCTTTTGCAACTAGGGTTGTAGCTTAGCTAATAATAATAATAATAATAATAATAATAATAATAATAATCAATCTGTCACAAGCCAAATCGTGCCTTGGGAATCAAACCAGAACTC
>NC_090730.1:15606700-15637257 GCF_036898095.1 Palaemon carinicauda
AATTTCCACTGCCGGTAAAGCCGAATCAGCTGTACTCCATTAAACATATGGAACTTCCACTGCGGAAGTAAGCGTTGGAGGAGTATGCTGACACCACCATCACACTGAATGGGATGAAGCTCGTCGCCAACGGATGGAAACCAAAAAGGCTTCATTTTGTGCGAAAAAAAAGGTTAACACCAAAACTAAGAATAATAAAAAAAATAATCTCAGAGAGAATCAAGTACAAATTTTTGGGAAATAATACGAGAAAATCTTTTGAATCGACAATATCGGGTCCACAACATCAGGTTTCAGTTTTAGGAAAATGGAAAAATATACAAAGAACAGATATAGAAAACTCATTTTACAAAGCTTACCTACAGGTGAACACGAAACAAATGGGAGGAAGAGAATAATGATGAAAATATATAAATGAGAGAGAGAGAGAGAGAGAGGAGAGAGAGAGAGAGAGAGAGAGAGAGAGAGAGAGAGAGAGAGAGAGAGAGAGAGAGAGCACACGAATAATCTTTATTTATAATCAAGGTTTGAAGACTATAATATTATGTGTGTACGTGTGTGTGTGGAGAGAGAGAGAGAGAGAGAGGAGAGAGAGAGAGAGAGAGGAGAGAGAGAGAGAGAAGAGAGAGAGAGAGAGAGAGAGAGAGAGAGAGAGGAGAGAGAGAGAGAGAGAGAGAGGAAGGGTCCCCCACAGAGCATTTCTGTTCCCTTCACAGTGGCCTGAAGGGTCCTACCGGGCTTCATTAATCTTTAAATAGAAGGCCAGGACACGCTGTATGGATGGAGTCTTACCGGAAAGATGCAAGGAACTGCTACGTGTAGTTCATGAGGAAAGCATAAATGAATAACCTTTAAATATATATATATATATATATATATATATATATATATATATATATATATATATATATATATATATATATATATATATATATATATAGCCCGTGACTTGCTCTTTATCATATATGGGAGATACCTTTTGTAGAAAATATCTGGTAAGACAAGTCATAACGCAATACAGCGTTTAATTGACGAGACTGAGAAATCATAAACATTGCACAAAATCTGGAAGGTTTCCATAAACCCCGCTTTGTTCACCTGAATTTTACTTCTAAATTTTTACTGGTTCCATTTAAAAAAAAAAAAAAAAAAAAAGTCAACTCAACATTACATTACAGCGGCAACATTCCTGACTGGTGAACACTAGACTGGGGTTCGAATCCCGCTCAAACTCGTTGCTTTCTCTGGTCGCTGCAATCTCACCATCCTTGTGAGCTAAGGATGGGGGATTTGGATGAATCTATAGATCATTCTCCTCAGTCATCAGCCGCCATTATCCGGTCCTCCTCGGTCTAAGCTTGGGTGGAGAGGGGGCCTGGGCGTTGATCATACACAGTTAAAAAAAAACCGTAATTTCAATCGATAATTGTCCGTAAAAATATAATGTTCTCAACCGTATTACAGCAAAATACAGGCGACCGTAATATCCCCTTCCTTTTGTTATTATCTTTTTACGGGTTGGTGACCGTAATATCACTCCTTTACGTCGATATATCTGTTTTAGAACAGTAAAAATCCTGGAATAAATGTTGCCAGAGATTTACCGTTTTTTTAATGCAAATTTTTAACAGTGTATGTGTTACTTGCCTCTGCCATTCATGAGAGGCCTTTAAAGTACCCAGGGATTCAGAAGCATTCGGTATCCCTTGCTACTGCGATGCATTTCGTCCCAAATTCCACGTAAACGATTTCCAAGTATCAATTGTCTGCATAGCTAGGTTATTGACCTAGTTATTGCAAAGCACATGTCATTTAAAGAGAGAGAGAGAGAGAGAGAGAGAGAGAGAGAGAGGAGAGGAGAGAGGAGAGAGAGAGAGAGAGAGAGAGAGAGAACCTTCCCTTGATTCACCTTGTTCCTTAACAGTATGCGATAAAAATAGCCAAATATTGATTATGTCCCCCTCTCACTACCTACCTACCTACCTACCTACCTACCTACCTACTACCTATCCTAACAACTCGTCACCGACGACCAGCAAAAACTTCTACACTTTATAAATTAATAGAAAAAAAATCTGCGAAAAAGGCCGAGGTCATTGACCTCATTCATTTTTTCGAGTCCATAAATCATGCTTTAATGATGGTCGAATCTCTTCAGCTGGAGGTGAATACCTCATGAAAGAATGAAAGACTTAAAGCCGAGCCCCATTTAAAGGCGATGTGTGAATGTGGGGTTGTACCCTCAAGGGCTTGCCTACTACGCTAAGGTTAAGGCTGCTAAAGGCTGCTAGAAGTAAGGTTGGGAAATTATAAGCCTATAATGCTGCAGAGGTACCTTATACATGGGAGGGAAAAGGCTAACGAGATATACGCATGCAAATACGTACACTGTTAAAAATTTGCATTAAAAAACAGTAAAAATTCTGGAATAAATATTGCCAAGCATTTACCGTTTAAAAAACGGATATATTGACGTAAAGGAGGGATATTACGGTCACGAACCCGTAAAAGATAACAACAAAGTAAGGTAAAATTATACGGTCGCCTGTATTTTACTGAAATACGGATGAGAACCGTATATTTTTACGGAGAATTTCCATTTAAAATTACGGGTTTTTAACAGTACATACATATATGCTATGCATATAAATCATATATCATCATCAGCCGTTACTAGTTCCAGCTAGACAAAGGCCTCAGGTATGTCCTTCCACACGCGTCAATTCTATGGTCACTCTATGCCAGTCTATCACCGATGATTTCTTAGCTCGTCAATCCATCGTCTTCTCTTCCTTCCCCTGCTTCCTTTGCAATCTCTAGCACCCATTCTGTTATTCTTCTTGTCCATCTATTATCTGCCATTCCCATCATATGTTTTGCCCATGTCCGTCACACACACGTATATATACATACATACACACACACACACACACACACACACACACATATATATATATATATATATATATATATATATATATATATATATATATATATATAATATATATATATATATATATATATATATATATAATATATATATATATATATATATATATATATATATATATATATATATATATATATATATATATATATATATATATATGATATATCAGTAAGTAATTACACAAACATTCATTGGCACATTGATCAGGCATAAAAAAAAATTACAAAAACTAAAATGTTTCCCAAAACCTGACAAGGTATACACAATCATCCCCCCCCCCCAAAAAAAAAAACCATTACCTTTAGAAAACTCGCTTGCATGACAATACCTTTGTACCAACCTACAATGTAAACGTACCATGACACAGGTACACGCTGATATATAATGGATCTTGACACCCAAGAACTAACAAAAATACCTGGTTCGGCAAGCGCTTTTAACAAACGCTTTGGGTCCGGACAAGAGAACAGTCTCTGGTCTGCGTATCTGCTTTCAAATTCACAGACTGTTCTCATTTAATATTCAGGGGTTTTTTCTTTATATAATCGATCATTACGGTACATGGTGTGCCGATCAATAAGACCCGAACCCTCTAATGTACTTATCAATAATTGTTTTCGTTTGAGTTGTGAATAAATTGAATGCATCTGTTGAATGCGATGCAAAAATTCATCGAAGGTTCTAATATTTTTAATAATAATAATTTTAATCATTTCTATAATTTCTATAATAATAATTCTAACAATTTCAATGATAATAATAATTTAAATAATAATGATTCTAATAATTTCAATATTAATTTCAATAATAGTAATAATCTTAATAAAATTAATAATTTTAACAACAGTAATAATTTTCATAATTTTAATGATGATAATTTCAATAATAATAAAAAATTCAATAATTTCCATAATACTGGCGTCATGAAAAAAAATCCTGATGTCTATCATCGATAGTAACTTCCAGAACGATATTTAATATATCATCCCATCGGGTAACTAATTTATTACTTAGAAAATAAGTTCAAGGCACTCCGAACTAGGATATGAAACGTGTTTGTGGTTGTAACAGTAGAATTCTTATTTAACCATCGAACGAAAATAATAATTTCTAATCTTAAACAGAGAGAGAGAGAGAGAGAGAGAGAGAGAGAGAGAGAGAGAGAGAGAGAGAGAGAGAGAGAGAGAGAGAGAGAGAGATTCTTTTTCAGTCCTCATATGAATTCTTAGAATTTTGCCAAGAATAGCCTTACCTGGGAATAAAGAAAAGATGGAATATTTTTGGACCAACTACTTCTAAATTCAAATTTATTTTCTCCTCAAAGCAGACTAAATTGAAGCCAAAAGTTCCCTTAGTAATCTCGAAACTTTCCAACCTTATCTTCCCCACCATTACGTATGCCTGAAATATATAAAAATGATGCTTCAATTAAAGTTATCAGGCAGGCTACCATTTCTTCCTGCTTACATGGACGGAGCAAATAAACAGACAATACGCAGATAGGGTTGTGGTGGCCGATGTGGTAACGTCCCTGACTGGTGAACGCCAGACGGGTTCGAGTCCCGCTCAAACTCGTCAGTTTCTTAGGTCGCTACAACCTCACCATCCTTGTGAACTAAGGATGGGGGGTTTGTGGGAGCCTATAAGTCTACCATGTGAGTCATCAGCAGCCATTCCCTGGCCTCCTTGGTCCTAGCTTGGGTGGAGAGGGGGCTTGGGCGCTGATCATATGTATATATAGTCAGTCTCTATGGTATTGTCTTGCTCGATAGGGCAATGTCACTGTCCCTTGCCTCTGCATTTCATGAGTAGCCTTTAAACCTAAACCTTTAAACATTGACGAAGAAAATAAATAAAGGGATAATACGGAAATAATTATATATTAGTTGCAATTCTCTAGATAAAAGAGAAGTGTTTTTTATCCATACTGTTTTTAAAGGTAGGATTCTAATTAATTTTCATTCTTTAATTAAAATCAAGACTCGCCTTATATATCAGCATGTAAGCCTAACCAATGTCTATATGTCTATTCTGTTCCTCGGCCACATAATAAGATTCACTAACAAGACCCAACTCATTATTCGGAGTAGATTAAACTCATCATATTAATTAGGCCTGTTTTCATCCATACCCTATTTTTTCTGATGCGTCTTTATGTGGCTGATCAATTTCTAAGGTTAGTGATGATAGCAAAATACGTCTTTTAGTGAATAACAATAATATCTGATCAGTAATATGCCCATATCAACAGATGCTATACAATTATAAAGCAACTCGATGTGTTGAAAAAAAAAATATACCTACAAATCTCTCTAATTTTGAGGCGTAACGACGAGGTGCCTCTTCTCAGATCTTTTTTTAAGTTTGCAACTTTTAAAAATCCTGAAGGTAATTGGTAATAGGAAAAACTAGGAAAAAATAGAATACTGAAGAAATAAATGAATAGGCAAGTTTATTTGATTCTTTAAAATTCTGTTAGTTCTAATCTCCTAAGCGTAGAAGCTGTTACATTGCTACACAAACTACTCCTAGCAAATTCAAGATGCAAAATGAGTAAGGTATGCATGGGGAAGGAAATGTTCCAATGTAATTATGGTAACCTTCTGGGAACGTCCATGACTCGCAAACTCTGAGTCGGGAGTTCAAGCCCCGCTTAAGCTCGATAGTTTCTTGTATTGTAATTAACCTCAGAGTCCTTGTAATCTATGGATGGATATTGGGGGAGCCAATAAGTCTACCTGCTGAATCAGCAGCCACTGCCTGGTTCTCCCTGGTCCTAGTTTGGGTGAAGAGGGTCTGAGCCGCTGATCATGTGTACATACGACCGGTCTCTAGTACATTGTACTGCCCCTTGTCTCTGCCGCTCATGAGTGACCTTTAAGCCGTTACGTTTTATAAAGGCAAATATAATACACGTAGCTGTAAAACTAATGTGGGCATAACAGTACTTGCATTTCAAGTGAATATGCATGGTAGTACTCTGATAAGGAAGAAGAGACATATGATTATTTTTCCCTATTGGAGCCCTTGGACTTATAGCATCTTGCTTTTCCAACTAGGGTTGTAGCTTGGATAATAATAATAATAATAATAATAATAATAATAATAATAATAATAATAATAATAATAATAATACTCTGATAAGGAAGGCGAGATATATGACTATCTTTCTCTGTTGGGGCCCTTGGGCTTATAGCATCTTGCTTTTCCAACTAGAGTTGTAGCTTGGCTAGTAATAATAATAATAATAATAATAATAATAATAATAATAATAATAATAATAATAATAATAATAATAATAATAACAGAAGGTGCGTGAATCAAATGATTACTACGGAACAATTATGGAAGAAATTTGAACATGCACGGAGAAATTAATAATAGAGCAAAAGATAAGCTGCTAGAGCGATTATAATCTGAAAATAGCTACGTAAGGCTGGCCATGTTGTCAACACCAACTGTCTAATATCCATGTAATTTGACTTGCATGTGAAGTGGTGGAATAAAAGATGTCGTGAATGGAAGCCGGAATGATTGGCGTTTACGGTTGAAACGGATTTGGGTGACGAATTTTTACAGTTAAAACTGTCGCAGATTCGGAAAAAAAAAAATCACAGAGAAAATAAAAGGAAATTTTATCAAGAGTAATGATATTTTGGGCAAATGGAAATTGAGGAATGGGTGCTGACATGGATGATGGAAAATAGAAGAGGTGGACTCACGAGGGTAGATGGTTTAAAGGTCGCTCATGAATGGCAGAGGCAAGGGACAGTGACATTGCCCTAGCAAGCAGGACAATGCCCTAGAGACTGACCATATATACATATGATCAGCGCTCAAGCCTCCTCGCCACCCAAGCTAGGACAAGGGAGGACCAGGCAGCGGCTGCTGATGACTCAGCAGATAAACCTATAGGTTCCCCCAAAACCCCCAACCTTAGCTCACAAGGATGGCAAGGTTGCAGACATTAAAGAAAATAACGAGTCTGACCAGGACTCAAACCCCCGACTGGCAATCACCAGGCAGAGACGTTACCAATCAGGCCACAACAATAAAAGAGAGTCATAGCATAGGAGAGAAGTAAGATAGGACTTACTGCAATAATAAAAAAAAGAAGCTTTTACAGCTTATGAAAGCCAAAATGAGAATGTATAAATGGAATGCTAAGGCAGCTCGTGAATATTGAAATGCTAAGACATGTGCGTATATAAAAAAGAAATTATATATTCATTAACGTTGGTAAACCCGTAGCTGGTGAGACATCTGTGGTGGTGTATGAAGTAAATAATACTGTGGAAGTGTTCTGACTAAGGATTTCATCCAAGATTGTACAAGTAAACGTGTGATAAAAATGTGACAGACCATTATGTTGGTTTTATTTTTTGTTGACAATCACCTGGCAGGGGAAATAGATTATTACTGACATATACACACCACCATATATATATATATATATATATATATATATATATATATATATATATATATATATATATATATATATATATATATATATATATATATATATAAGAGAGAGAGAGAGAGAGAGAGAGAGAGAGAGAGAGGAGAGAGAGAGAGAGAGAGAGAGAGAGAGAGAGTGTGTGTGTGTATATACAACATACCTTATATATAATGCAAAATATTTAAAACCGAAAACGCACACGCTAATACAACCATTTGTATATCCGATAAAAAATCTATAAAAGAGAATGGAAATCCTAGACATAAAATAACAAGCTTTAATTAATTTCGACATATGGTCGCAAAATACTCATGAGGAGGGTGGCAACCGGACAGACAGACAGAGAGACAGACAGTCAGACAGACAAAGACTGACAGACAGACTGGTCAACCTCCGACACTAGGGTCTGATACCGATAGTAGTGCTCACAGATTATCACAATAGGTCACCCATTATCGTTCATATTCCATGGAATACTTCGTTAACCTTGTAGCATTGTATTTAGCAAAATAACGACTTTTCTCTCTTTTTTGTCTCGGGTATACTAATGACCTGTTCATGACACAAGCTGAGATCAGTTAAAAGGTAGCTCATCATTTGTAGACTCAAGGGGCAGGACAATGCCTATAGAATGACCATATATACTTAAGATTAGCGCCCATGCCCCTCTCCATTAATGTAGGACCAGGGAGAGCCAGGCAATGGCTCTTGACGACTCAGCAGGTAGACCTATAGGATCCCACAAAAATCCCATCCCTAGCTCACAAGGATGGTGAGATCGCAAAATATCGAGCAAGGCGGGTCTCGAACCCTAGTCCAACAAATTACAATGTATTTGTTGCATTTGCAATAGGCTACCAACACCCTAACTTTCTTTAACTTCTCAAAAGTCAGAGAGAAAGTAGCAATAGCAGCTGTTTAGATTTCCTCCAAAGTGGTCTCCTAACCTTCGGGAAAACGAAGGGAAAATTGGTTTTACCCAAATGTAATGGCCTTCTCTGCACCTTCTGGGTTTACGCGATTCCGGTGATATTTCCTCTTCCCAGGTAAGCGTTCTGTGGTTCCTTCATGTTGGACCTAACTCACTTTTCCGATATTTTTTTTTTCATGCACAGCTACCGTGATATGAGTTTAAGTTACACACACACACACACACACACACACACACATATATATATATATATATATATATATATATATATATATATATATATATATATATATATATATATATATATATATATATTGGGATCAAACGATTGCCTTTTCAAATGAAAGGCAAGGTAGTATTTGAGGAAGAAATTGATTTCTACTGAACATGACATTGTGTCATTTCCATCATATATATATATATATATATATATATATATATATATATATATATATATATATATATATATATATATATATATATATATATATATATATATATATATATATATATATATATACATATACAGTATATCCCCCAACAGAATTCATCATCATGTTTTCCCAGCAAATTCAGGATACGTAACCATAAACTCTATGAGTAACAAAGATAGACTATGGATTAAATCTATCGTTGTCAAAATCCAGCCCCAATCTCTCACCCGAGGACTTTTTACAAAGAAGCATTGGCCCGTGTTTCGAAGTGTACGTAACTACTTCCTGTTTCAACCATCTCTTACAACACCGTACTTTAGGATGGTTAGTTTATTAGTATGCATGTATACACATAGCTTCCCATTCTGTCTAAATGCATACTCGGGTATCATTAATTTCTTCTTGTATGTGAGCTGATTAAAAGCGGGTTAGTTTCTCTGCAGGTAATAGAAGAGGGTGTCATGGCGGATCTCTCTCTCTCTCTCTCTCTCTCTCTCTCTCTCTCTCCTCAAAAAGCCGGTACCTCCAGCAATGACTAGGCCTAAAGTGACACACTTGGATTTCCCGACAATGACGTGCTTTGTACGTATGGACACGGCCTTCGTGCAACAGCCATTACTTCGCTTGAAAAAAAAAAGAGAGAAAAACTACTTAGGTCTACATGTAATTAGTGGCGAACTTCGTTAAAAGTAAAGATCTGCCACCGGAACAGCTGTTGAAAGTAGGGACCATGGAAAGGAGGGTGGAGGGGGAGAGAGGGAGAAAGGGAGAAGTGTGGGGGGAAATGGGGGGGATAGATAAAGGATCCTTAGTCGTCTACTCATTCCAGACTACTTGTAGACATGTCTCGGGGGTCGATAGACTCTGGTTTAGGCCTACATGGCCTCAAGATCAATTGTCGGTAGGGCTTTTCTTTGTGTTATCTAAGGTCTCTCTCTCTCTCTCTCTCTCTCTCTCTCTCTCTCTCTCTCTCTCTCTCTCTCTCTCTTATGCTTGGCCTCCAGACATAGGGTTTGGATGAATCCCCAAGCCGAGAAACAAGTGTGAGTAGCGTGTGTTAAAGAGGGCAGACTGACATGTATATATGAGGACCGTAAAACACCACACATTGGACTAAGCGGCAGAAGTCTTACAATCGCTCAAAATCTTTGTCTTAGATTTAATGTATATTGTAAGAACACCATAAGATAATAAACTTTGTTGATAAACAATGTCTTAGAAATCAATACTATGACAACTACATTGCAAAAATAACAATTGAGAATAATAATAACAACAACAACAATAATAATAATAATAAAAATAATAATAATATATCGTCGTTGTTTGTCAGTTTATAAGGTTTACCAGGACATTAAAAATATTAACCTATATTTCAGTTCATTATAAGTGTTTAGCAAATGTTAATTTTAAAATCAATTTTGCTATTTCGGATCTGAAAAATACAAATCAGGTGTTTTTTTTTTTAATTTTTAAGTTTCTTATACTGTATAAAACAACTTAATGAGAGGGATAATAGAAGAGTGTGCCGACTTTCACATTCAGGGCAAGGATGGTAAGCAGACTATAAAAGTGGTTGACTGTGGTGTTTAGTATTCTCCCAAAGTTTCACCTGCAGATCAAGGTTAAAGTATCCGAGATAGTAGGCCTATACGTACATGAACACGTGTGTGTATATATATATATATATAGTAAAAAAAATCCGACTGAGAAAGGTGTTAGGCAGGGAGACCCCATCTCTCCTAAATTACTCACAGCATGCCTAGAAGTTTTAAGAATTTAAATTGGGAAAATGTGGGGATTAACATTAATGGGAAATACCTTGAAAACTTAAGATTTTTAAATGACATAGTTGTGTTTAATGAATCCTTTGGGGTAATTGCAAAAGATTATAAAAGATTTGAATAGAAAAAGCAAAAATGTATGACTCAAAATGCACATGAGTAAAATTAAGATAATGTTCAATGAAAATACAGTGACAACAAATACGTTATAATAGAACAACTAGATATTGTTAATGAATATGTGTACTTAGGGGAGAGTGTTTCCCCATAACACGAGGCCGAAATTAAAAGAAGGATAAGCATGGGATGGAGGGATTATGAAATGTAAAAGGCCACTTTCTCGAAAAAGAAAAGTAGTTGATCAGATGGTCATACTAGTAATATCTTAGGAATCAGAAACTTGGAGCCTTACTAAAGCCTTGGAACATAAGCTAGTTACAACTCAAAAGAACTATGGATAGAATAATGATGAGAATAACATAAAAAGACAGAAAAGGAGCAACATCGATTGGAGAGCAAACTGAATTAGAAGACATTCTAACATGTATGAAATTAAATGGACATGGGCAGGACATATATTGAGAATGACAAATAATACTTGGACATTAAGAATAACAGAAAGGGTCCCTAGATATTTCAAAAGAAGCTTGGGAAGGAAGAAACGATCTATTGACCAGATATAGACTGGCATAAATAGACTATAAACAGACGCAAGTAGAAGAACATGCCTGAGGCCTTTGTCCTACAGTGGACTAGCAACGGCTGATCAAGTAAAAAGTCATAGGTCATCAAATATCTCTCTCTCTCTCTCTCTCTCTCTCTCTCTCTCTCT
Source organism: Palaemon carinicauda (assembly GCF_036898095.1). Taxonomy (NCBI): domain Eukaryota; kingdom Metazoa; phylum Arthropoda; class Malacostraca; order Decapoda; family Palaemonidae; genus Palaemon; species Palaemon carinicauda. The sequence goes on from NC_090730.1 coordinate 15,618,094, forward strand.
CTCTCTCTCTCTCTCTCAAATAAACAGTAGCACTCAAGTTCTATAATAAAGAGATGAGGAGGGAGAACGACAATGATGTATATTAGCTATCCTAATATTCTACTGGAATCTAACGAAAGTGTGATTTCGCAATGATGTCTACCACAGATGATGTTTCCCTGAAATTCCAAATGTGTTTGATGCTAACACAGAGGACAAGCGACCTGGGAGTTGTTTACAACTGGTTAGTTGCCGGAAAAAGCAGGGAATATCTGGCTCCTTCCTAATTAATTAAATTAAACCTTAAAAAGGGTTTCTAAAAGGGATGCATCTATAAACGTAAATATTTTGAGCATATAATACCTAAAGAATTTCGGAACTTTCTTATTATCAATATTGAGAGGAGTGGATTATACTGTTGGGATATTTTTTTCTTTTTTCATAAGAATTTCTTAACTTTCTTATTGTCTATAAGAACATTAACATTACTAGCTAAGCTACAACCCAAGTTGGGAAAGGAGGACGCTATAAGCACAATGGCTCCAACATGAAAAATAGCCCAGTGAGGAATGGAAATAAGGAAATATATACACTGTATGAGAAGTAACCTGATGTGAAAGAAGATTAATTATCATTACCATTCGTATCAATAACATCATTAATGCCTTCCCTTATTGAATAAATTTTTTGAAAAATTATTGTACAATCGACTCTACTCTTTCTTTACTAGATGTAATATCTTTTCTACCTGTCAGTATGGCTTTCTGCGTGGCGTTAGTACAAGTGATGCTGTAACTGACCTTGAAAATATCTACAATGCGATGAATAAAAATGAATACCTTGGTGCGGTCTTTTTAGATTTGAGTAAAGCCCTGACACAGTGTCTCATGATGTGCTGCTTAAAAAGCTCGAACATTATGGAATACGTGGAAATGCGTTACTCTTACTAAAATCCTACTTAACGAGTCGAAAACAATTTGTGACCCTCGATGGCCATCTCTCAGAGGTTATGGATGTCAAAATAGGTGTTCCCCAGGGATCAGTCCTAGGACCGTTATTTTTCCTCGCCTATATCAATAATCTACCTCGATCAGTAGGTAGGTTAAGCTCCATACTCTTTGCCGATGACACTACGCTTCATTTTAGACATAAAAATATCTACTCCCTCTGTGATACACTAACCAATGATTTAACTCGTGTAAAAAACTGGCTACTAGCAAATAAGTTAACCTTAAATGAAAGAAAGACATACTTCATTATCTTTTCTCTACGAAGAGTTCCTGTTAACATAAGAGTTGCTATAGGAAATCACACTCTGGATCAGAAGTCCAGTGGTAAATTTTTAGGGATAATTCTTGATAATAAACTAACTTTCTGTGAGCATGTAAATATGACAGTTAATAAAATTGCCAAAGTAATGGGTATCATATATAGATTAAAAGAGTATTTCCCTTTATATATTATAAAACAATTGTATCACTCGTTAGTATCTCCTCACCTAAATTACTGCAATACGGCGTGGGGGAGTAGTAGTAGAAATGTCTTGCAACCATTAATTGTAATTAAAAAAAGACTGGTAAGAATCATAAGCTCCAGTGATTACTTAGCTCATACATCGCCACTCTTCCGGTCTCTCTCGATATTGAAGCTGGAAGACAATTATAAGCTCTCCTTAATGAATATGATGTTCCAAACACTTATTTTGAACAAATTTCCAGATTTAAGACGAAAAATAATTCAGGAACAATCAGTTCATCCATACGGAACAAGAAATTCAAACTTAACTCTTCCTTTCATACGTATTAATAGATGCGAGCAATCCTATCTATACCAAGGTATTAAACTTTGGAATACTCTGCCCGCTTATCTAAAGGCACTGCTTAGCGTTCGGTCTTTTAAGAAATCATAAACAAATCTCCTGTTATCTGGGTATTAAGCTTTATTAATAAATATTTATACTTGCCTACCTAACCACATCGCAAGTATGTTTCATTGTTTAGAATATTTTTTTTATTTGTAAAACTAGTTCTTTTACTGAGTTTTTTGCTTAATATCTACAATTTTTTCAATGTATATACCATTAGCTTTCATATACCATCTTTCCTTATCATATAAATATGCATTTCCATTTGTTTTTAGGCTAAGATTCTCATTTATATGTATCTATTTGTATACATATGATTATGTATATGTATGCGTACATTTTGTATATCTATATCCATATTTACTTTATTCTTTATTTTTACTTAATTGATGATATTATCTTGTTGTATTATTGCCCGAAGAGCTCTGCTCCACATGGGCTTGGACTGAGTCTTTTTTTCTTTTTGTAAATATTTGAATGTAAATATCTTTTGTCCAATAAACATTATTATTATTATTATTATTATTATTACATACAAAGAATACTCGTTTTATCAAGATGCCGCATTATTCCTGATACTTAATTTCTTTAATTTCCTATAATAACACTTTAAGCAACATTTAAAAGAGGACTTTACGATGCCTATCCTTCAATTAAGATGGTTTATTATATAAATATTAAGGGTCCACTAAGAATTCACTTCACTTCTCTCAAATCACAAAGAGAAGATCCATTATACTCTTGTGTGTCCATAATAACCTCTTAACTTCTAGACATCTTAATTTTTAGAAGATATTTTCGTAAGGAATGAATAGAACAGGCTTTTAACATTCAAAATTATTATTATTATTATTATTAAATGCTAAGCTACAACCCTAGTTGGAAAAGCAGGATGCTATAAGCCCAGGGGCCCCAACAGGGAAAATAGCTCAGTGAGGAAAGGAAACAAGGAAAAATAAAATATTTTAAGAATAGTAACAACATTTAAATATTTCCTATATAAACAATAAAAACTTCAACAAAACAAGAGAAAGAGAAACTAGATACAATAGTGTGCCTGAGTGTACCCTCAAGCAAGAGAACTCTAACCCAAGACAGTGGAAGGCCATGGTACAGAGGCTATAGCACTACCCAAGACTAGAGAACAATGGTTTGATTTTGGAGTGTCCTTCTCCTAGAAGAGCTGCTTACCATAGCTAAAGAGTCTCTTCTACCCTTACCAAGAGGAAAGTAGCCACTGAACAATTACATTGCCGTAGTTAACCCCTGGGGTGAAGAAGAATTGTTTAGTAATCTCAGTGGAGTCAGGTGTATGAGGACAGAGGAGAATCTGTAAAGAATAGGCCAGACTATTCGGTGTCTGTGTAGGCAAAGGGAAAGAACCGTAACCAGAGAGAAGGATCCAATATGGTACTGTCTGGCCAGTCAAAGGACCCCCTAACTCTCTAGCGGTAGTAGCTAATACCACATGCATCTAAATACTGAATGCCAAGTATAGCTCTCCATATAACACAGGATATACACCAATGTAAAAGGTATTATTACCAGAGGTGACGCACTCTGGTGTATGTACAAAAAATCTTGGATCGTTTTACTACTGCTGCCACAGTAGGGCTCACCAGTCCAACCGGCTGCAAATAGGCATTAGTGCATGCTAGGTTTCAAGATAGAGTAGGTGGGACTAGCAACTTCACTCCTCAAACTTGCTTGAAAACAGGAAGGATTTACCATTCTCGTTGGTTTAGAATTTAGATTGAGCCAGCCTTATGCCAGATAGTGTCGTAAGCTGGGTAAAGTGTAATAAAATGTCTGACCTGGACCTATGAGGTCTGCACAACATATATGCATATACTAAAATACCCCCCCCCCCCCCCCCCACACACACACACACACATATATATATATATATATATATATATATATATATATATATATATATATATATATATATATATATATATATATATATATATATATTGGTGTATAATTTCTCTTAATAAGCAGATTTTCAGATACCGTTTCTTCTTTCTTAAAGCCGAAGGGCTAACACCATATCAATCTCACATAGGCCTAACAAAAAAGTCGACAAGGCCGAAAGAAACCGTTATCTGACATAGAAAAAAAAAAAAAGAGTCAAAATTAAGAGTTCTGTCTATAGTAACCGGAATAGAAAATAAGGTCTACCTGAGGGTTGCTTAGGGCGGGAAGGGAGACTAGACCGTTCCCCCTAGAGGAATCGTATACTTGATTAACGACTTCAAAATGGCCTCGTTAGTATGTACCAAAATAGAATATTCGACGTCTGCTGTACGATAAAAGAGGGAAATTGCATCATTTAAAAGATAGGCCTCACGAAAGAGATGTAATACGAAAGAGGAAAAAGACTATAACAAACAAAGAAAAGAGAGGATCGTGTAAAACGCGGATCGGTTCAAGCGGAGGAGGAAGTGGCGAAAGGTGGAGAAGAGAGAGAATATTGAAGTGAGACCATAGGCCTAAAACCTTCTGCTACTCTTTAACCCCCCCCCCTCTCTCTCTCTCTCTCTCTCTCTCTCTCTCTCTCTCTCTCTCTCTCTCTCTCTCAACCATACACCCACTACTTCCCGACATAAAACCCCCCTGGTTCTTAACCCCCCCCCCCCACCACCACCAATCTACCAGGCAGCAACAACAGCCAGCCAGCCATCCACGGCTCCCAATCCACAAACGGCACGGTACATACACACATACACACGCACACACATACATACACATACTGCGTCCGTCCGTCGATTTCACCTCGCTTTAGCGCCCTAGCAACAAAGCAAGCACACTACCCACTCGGATCGCCTGCCCTCCAGAAAACGATACACACACGACAGTCTTTGGTGGTCGGCAGACATTTTTTCAGATAGCAACTCTTGGGATGAACGTGACAGTGACACTACGGTGTGGTTGGGTGAGAGGGGGGGGGGGGAAGAAGACCAGAAGGGGGGGGGGGGAGTTCTACAGAAACTCTGCCTTCCCTACACATAGCAACCATCCCCTCCACCTTGAGGTCTTGAACAGGGGCCTAAAACACGCCCCCCCCCTCCCCCTCACCCCATAATGTACATGGAGCGTTAGAAGGCAGGTAGATGATATTCACCTGTAACTGCATGGGAGTGTGCGGAAGAAAAGCTGACTTTTACGTTTTTTTTTTCTTCTCCGGGTTATTTGTGAAAGTTGGAGGAGTGATGACGTTCACAATAACGAACTTCTTGTAGAGGCAAATACATTTAGTGAACAAAAATATTTAACATAAAGAAAAAAATACCGTTACCTACAAGTATCTGAGTAAATATGACGATGATGAATCTAACAGGCAGAAGATAATTTTGTAACTATCTATTCTTATGCATTATGAAACCAAGAAAATGCTTTGAGCTTTACAAAAAAACAAAAAAAAAATATCCGAATCAATTAAAAAAAAAATCGAGGTATGACGTTATCTTTTAATAATCATGAAAATACTTTAACAAATCCTATAAAAGTTTTTGTCATCGTATTGCATTCAAATTGAAGATTTAAAAGCAGGAAAACAGCTGTAACTTCTGGTTTGATTTGTGAGGAAAAAAAATGTATTTTATCACTAAAACTTGTGATTACAGCTGAATTCAAATCTTCCCCAGAAGGTTTTATATCATCATTAAACCGAATTCCTCCAAAATATTTTCTACACCGAAATACATGTACAAAGATCTAATATATATGGAAGATATTTAAAGTTGTTACTGTTCTTAAAATATTCTATTGAACGAATCATTACTTCCCATGCGGTTATTTATTTCCTTATTTCCTTTCCTCACTGGGCTAGTTTTCCTTTTTGGAGCTCTTGGGCTTATAGCATCCTGCTTTTCTGACTAAGATTGTAGCTTAGCTAGTACAGTAGTAGTAGCAGTCATAATAATAATAATAATAATAATAATAATAATAATAATAATGTGATCTTTGACCAGAAGCCAAAACTTAATAGGTCTTGTAAGTTCGAGAGGGGGGGAGGGTAATTTCGAATACACCTTGGTGCCGAATGATCACCCCGGCCCTGACGTCAAGTAATATGGATTGATTTCAACTATGTGACTGGACCTGGTTTCTGAAAATCTACTTTCAAAATCGATGGCAAAAGGGGCTATAAACAATAGCAATTTTTCCCATAGAAAATTACTTTAAAAACAATGGCAAAAATGACTATTGTTTTTAAAATTACTTTCAAAATCAATGGCAAAAAGGACTATTGTTTTAGAGAACTACTTTCAAAATAAACTGCAAAAATGGCTATTGTTTTTAAAATTGGTTTCAAAATCAATGGCAAAAAGGGCTATTGTTTTAGAGAACTACTTTCAAAATAAACTGCAAAAATGGCTATTGGTTTTAAAATTGGTTTCAAAATCAATGGCAAAAATGGCTATTGTTTTAGAGAACTACTTTCAAAATAAACTGCAAAAATGGCTATTGTTTTTAAGATTGGTTTCAAAATTAATGGCAAAAATGGATATTGTTTTAGAGAACTACTTTCAAAATAAACAACAAAAAAGGCTGTTGTTTTTAAAATTACTTTCAAAATCAATGGCAAAAATCGCTAATGTATTAGAGAACTACTTTCAAATTAAATTGCAAAAAAAAAAAAAAGCTATTGTTTTCAAAATTAGTTTCAAAATGTTTGGCAAAAATGGCTATTGTTTTAGAGAACTACTTTCAAAATAAACTGCAAAAATGGCTATTGTTTTTAAAATTGGTTTCAAAATCAATGGCAAAAATGGATATTGTTTTAGAGAACTACTTTCAAAATACACTGCAAAAATGGCTATTGTTTTTTAAAATTACTTTCAAAATCAATGGCAAAAATGGCTATTGTTTTAGAGAATTACTTTCAAACTAAACTGCAAAAAGGCTGTTGTTTTTAAAATTACTTTCAAAATCAATGGCAAAAATTGCTAATGTTTTAGAGAACTACTTTCAAATTAAATTGCAAAAAAAGGCTATTGTTTTCAAAAATACTTTCAAAATCAATGGCAAAAATGACTACTGTTTTTAAAATTACTTTCAAAATCAATAGCAAAAATGGATATTGTTTTTAAAATTAGTTTCAAAATGTTTGGCAAAAATGGCTATTGTTTTAGAGAACTACTTTCAAACTAAATTGCAAAAAAGGCTATTGTTTTAAAAATTACTTTCAAAATCAATGGCAAAAATGGCTATTGTTTTAAAGAACTACTTTCAAAATAAACTACATTGGCTATTGTTTTTAAAATCAGTTACAAAATCAATGGCAAAAATGGCTATTGTTTTAGAGAATTACCTTCAAACTAAATTGCAAAGCAGGCTATTGTTTTTAAAATTAGTTTCAAAATCAATGGCAAAAAGGGTTATTGTTTTAGAGAACTACTTTCAAAATAAACTGCAAAAATGGCTATTGTTTTTAAAATTACTTTCAAAATCAATGGCAAAAATGGATATTGTTTTAGAGAATTACTTTCAAACTAAACTGCAAAAAAGGCTGTTGTTTTTAAAATTACTTTCAAAATCAATGGCAAAATTAGCTAATGTTTAAGAGAACTACTTTCAAAATAAACTGCAAAAAATGGCTATTGTTTTTAAAATTAGTTTCAAAATGAATAGAAAAAAATGGCTATTGTTTGGCTATTATTTTAGAGAACTACTTTCAAACTAAATTGAAAAATTACTATTTTTTCAAATTACTTTTAAAATCAACAGGAAAATTGGCTTTTGTTTTAGAGAACTACTTTCAAACTAAATTGCAAAAAGAGCTATTGTTTTAAAAATTACTTTCAAAATCAATGGCAAAAATGTCTATTGTTTTAGAGAACTACTTAAAAAATAAACTGCAAAAATTGTATTGGCAAAGGATTTTGAAAGGTGCTTAAAAAATCACTGGGTGCGAGTTTTGAAAAGCTATCTCCAAAATCAGTGCCTATTCATTTGATAAGCTACATAAAAATATATATTGGATAGCAGTTCTAAGGTGCTGAGTAATTAAGATTTAGAATAAAGTGTCTGCCGGTTATATGATATTCAATCAAATTTAAATGTCTATGGGTTTCACGGACCATTCAACTTACTTCCCAAAATATACTTATAGTTTTGCTTGAGGTGGAAATTTACCCTAAAATAGTAAGCCATTGAATAAGCCAGTTCTTAGGTTATTACAATTAAATGGCAACGAGTGGTCAACCTTTGCATCAATAGGCGTGGGAGGAGATGATGATGAGTGGTCAGTACGTCTTTTCACTAATAAATTTACATTTGAGCAGAAATATTAAATGTATATGTATGTATGTATGTATGGAAGTATATATATATATATATATATATATATATATATATATATATATATATATATATATATATATATATATATATATATATATATATATATATATATATCGCTACCTCATTGCAAGAGGGTCGTAACTCCAAATTTGCTAGTTTTGAGTTATATGGTGTACAAGATTGTCGAATTGATTCTGCATCTTTTGGTAAAAGAGTCGTAAATCTAGGTGAATTAGCGGCCGAGAGATGGCACTAAGAAGATTTGTGAAACATGATCAAATGCATAGGACTTAGCAACTTTCAAATGCGTCTCCTGAAAAATCAGGAATTTGGAGTTACGACCCTCTTGCAATGAGGTAGCGATTATATATATATATATATATATATATATATATATATATATATATATATATATATATATATATATATATATATATATATATATATTCAAATAAGCCATATATACACTGTCTGTACAAGCTTGCCGACCAGGGTTCGATTCCCGGCCGGAGCCAAGCTCTTGTCTTTGTGTGATTTCCCCTGGGGCTCTGATCCCGAGGTCGTTAAGAGAATCCAGACATTAATGTATCAAAAATATATATGGCTTATTTGAATATGAAAAACACGTAAAAATGTGCAAAATTTATCATATATATATATATATATATATATATATATATATATATATATATATATATATATATATATGTATGTATATATATCCAAATAAAATATTACTATTTAGAAATTTTCCTTTGTTATAAAACTGAACAAATAACGCATATATACATATCTCCTCGGACGAAAGCAACAGCACGCCAGTAAAAGATGTCAAGTTCTAAATCCCTGTCACGGTAAGCCTCTTTGATAAAATGTTTATTTTTTTATTGGTTCATCAAGTTCTTTTCAAGGTATTGAGCGTTCTTTTGACTGTAAGTTAGGATATGTTGATTGTCATGCATTATTAGTATAGACATACCATTCCAACCTCTTGTCTTTATTCAAAGGCTCATCAAGATTTTACAACTTAAATTTATGGATTCCTAGGCTATCTTACACTGAAAGATGGATGGCAGCTAGTTCAAAGTAACCTTACAGTTTAGGGGAAAGATTTTAACAATCTGTATTAAGACTTCTAAAACCACTGGCATTGATACCAAGCTTCATTAAAAAGAACGTAGTCTTTAAGATTCCATGCTCGGGGGTGTGTAAATCTCAGAGAAAAGACTACATTGGACACATTACCACGACAATCTGAAGAGGCTTCGACTTTGAACACTACAAGGATGACGACGACTTCGACAACTACGATGATTCCAAAAACTAGACTTCAAGGATGACAACTTCGATAACTACGACAATTTCAACTAGACTTCAGAGATGACGAGTTCGACAACTACGACGATTTCAACAACTAGACTTCAGAGATGACGAGTTCGACAACTACGACGATTTCAACAACTAGACTTTAAAGATGACGACTTCGACAACTACTACGATTTCACCTAGACTTCAGAGATGACGACTTCGGCAACATCGACCATTTCAACAACTAGACTTTAAAGATGACGACTTCGACAACTACGACGATTTCAACAACTAGACTTCAAGGATGACGACTTCGACAACTACGACGATTTCAACAACTAGACTTCAAAGATGACGACTTCGACAACTACAACGATTTCAACATCTAGACTTCAAGGATGAAGACTTCGACATCTGCGGCGATTTCAACAACTAGACTTCAAGGATGACGACTTCGACAACTACAACGATTTCAACAACTAGACTTCAAAGATGACGACTTCATCAACTACGACGATTTGAACAACTAGACTTCAAAGATGACGACTTCATCAACTACGACGATTTGAACAACTAGAATTCAAAGATGGCGACTTCGACAACATCGACCATTTCAACAGCTGGACTTCAAATATGACGACTTCGACAACTACGACGATTTCAACAACTAGACTTCAAAGATGATGACGACTTCGACAACTACGACTATTTCAACAACTAGACTTCAAGGATGACGACTTTGACAACTACGACGATTTCAACAACTAGACTTCAAGGATGATGACGACTTCGACAACTACGACGATTTCAACAACTAGACTTCAAAGATGGCGACTTCGACAACATCGACCATTTCAACAGCTGGACTTCAAATATGACGACTTCGACAACTACGACGATTTCAACAACTAGACTTCAAGGATGATGACGACTTCGACAACTACGACGATTTCAGCAACTAGACTTCAAGGATGACGACTTTGACAACTACGACGATTTCAACAACTAGACTTCAAGGATGATGACGACTTCGACAACTACGACGATTTCAACAGCTGGACTTCAAATATGACGACTTCGACAACATCGACCATTTCAACAACTAGACTTTAAAGATGACGACTTCGACAACTACGACGATTTCAACAACTAGACTTCAAGGATGATGACGACTTTGACAACTACGACGATTTCAACAACTAGACTTCAAAGATGGCGACTTCGACAACATCGACCATTTCAACAGCTGGACTTCAAATATGACGACTTCGACAACTACGACGATTTCAACAACTAGACTTCAAGGATGATGACGACTTCGACAACTACGACGATTTCAACAACTAGACTTCAAGGATGACGACTTTGACAACTACGACGATTTCAACAACTAGACTTCAAGGATGATGACGACTTCGACAACTACGACGATTTCAACAACTAGACTTCAAGGATGATGACGACTTCGACAACTACGACGATTTCAGCAACTAGACTTCAAGGATGACGACTTTGACAACTACGACGATTTCAACAACTAGACTTCAAGGATGATGACGACTTCGACAACTACGACGATTTCAACAGCTGGACTTCAAATATGACGACTTCGGCAACATCGACCATTTCAACAACTAGACTTTAAAGATGACGACTTCGACAACTACGACGATTTCAACAACTAGACTTCAAGGATGATGACGACTTTGACAACTACGACGATTTCAACAACTAGACTTCAAAGATGGCGACTTCGACAACATCGACCATTTCAACAGCTGGACTTCAAATATGACGACTTCGACAACTACGACGATTTCAACAACTAGACTTCAAGGATGATGACGACTTCGACAACTACGACGATTTCAACAACTAGACTTCAAGGATGACGACTTTGACAACTACGACGATTTCAACAACTAGACTTCAAGGATGATGACAACTTCGACAACTACGACGATTTCAACAACTAGACTTCAAGGATGACGACTTTGACAACTACGACAATTTCAACAACTAGACATCAAGGATGAGGACGACTTCGACAACTACGACGATTTAAAAAACTAGACTTCGACAACTACGACGTTTTCAAATACTAGACTTCAAGGATAACGACGACTTCAACAACCACGATGATTTCAAAAACTAGACTTCAAGGATGACGACTCCGACAACTATGACGATTTCAACGACTTTGTCGACTACGACTCCAAAGACTACAGGGTAGAAATAACCCCATTATACTATTACAAGCAGCACCACAGGTAATTTAACTACTGTATCAATCGCAATCGGTAATGACAGATGGAAAAATAATGACGAAATTATAATGGGGGAAAAATACGAGTAGAGCAAACGGCCCAAAAGTCACGTTTACGTAATTGTGATGTTTACTCTTTTAAAATGACACGATTCGAGGCTTCAAATAGACTTTAGGCACGCGCTGCCTCAATTGATATGCAAATTACAGAGACAAAAAATCTAATAGTTATCAAATCTGAATTATTCAAATCCAAAAGAAAAAAAAATTACATCGTAAATGAAATCCGTCTCAAAAATTATATAAAACTGCCTTTGTGACATCAGATCTTGGTTATGTATAAAATCCAGACTTAATATTAATTCCAACTGCAAATTACTATTTTTAAGTTAAAATGAATTATAAAACTAACTATAAATACCACTACAACACTGACGCTGACATTACTTATTATAGAGCAGCATTTGCAATTGTTCTGTAATAGGATGTTATACTCTCTCTCTCTCTCTCTCTCTCTCTCTCTCTCTCTCTCTCTCTCTCTCTCTCTCTCTCTCTCTCTCTCTCTCTCTCTCTCTCTAGATTAAAATAGACTTCACGAGAGCAAAGGGTCTTGGGCAATGGTGGCCACTAAATATGGTAAGATTGCAAAGAAGATAACAGGCCTGTTGTGGACCATACTCTCAGTGGAATAAACTAAACCTATTCAAAGAGCGGAGACAACTCTCACGATAATTTATTATTTCAAATTAACTTTGCATATGGCAAAATTTATGTAAAAAGCCTTCCACCTCAACTATCGTTTTGAAAAGGCAAGTACCTCCCAAGAGAGACGCTTGCGTTTGAATTCAGTTGGTCACACCACCTCAATGCGTTGATGACTCTTTCCGTCAATTTGTCAGAAATTAAAATGATTAACAGGTGATACTTTTCAAGGTCAAAACTACGGTATCAAGGTCTTCCGGTTAATTAATGAAATAAGAGCTTTAATGAGACACACACCAGCTCAGATGAAAATTTGCTTTTTAGCAGATACCTCCTTTGTGATTCACTCTTTTTGTATAAAAAACAAAATGATTATGGACACTTAAAGTGTTTTGACACCAACGTAAGTGTTTAAAACGTAAGTTAAATAGTTAGATTTATTTCTTATGACAATATTGACAAAGGGAAACGACAGTAAAATTTTGATGACATATTTCAATATATCAACCGACATCAGGTCATCTAATCAGTTTCAGATAATCAAACAGAGTAGTCAATTATCCGACTAAACAAGAGAGTAATACGGAATAAGATAGAGGAAAATTTGTTGGGGGGCACACCTACCTGCTTTTCTTATTATTTGAAAATTCATGGATTTAGAACCAAGCGTTACTGTTCTCTTCTCAAACGATGACTCCAGTATTTTTGATAAAACATAGCAGTTTTCATCGTTACAATTAACATAATATATAGAGGATATATTCTTAAGGGAGGAGAAAATGGTCATAAGTTTGACAATTACTTACAAGAAGTAAATCAAATGAAAGATACAAAGTAGAATTTGCGATATATGATAAAGCTGGCACTGTTAACGTTTTGCCAAAATAAGACCTTTCCCAAAAATGAGAAAATGGCCAAAACAGGAACGATAAAATTGATAATTTGTAGCGAAATAATCATATTGATTTTTAGAGCATAATCAATTATACTCTTTTAAAGATGAAATATTCTGACTGTCTCTCCCATCACTCAATAAGGTGTTGTTTAGTACATAACCTAAACAAAGTACAGAGAAACGTTTTTAAATCTAACGTTTCATGGTTCAGAAGGTTTGGAAACTATTATTAAAAATATGCTAACCTTTATTTTACCACTTTACAAAGATACCAACTTTAAATGCAACGTTTAGAATATTGATTTTAACCGAAAGGATCATTAACGATATAAAACTGGCGTTACACAAAAAATGGTCATCAACTTCCGAGAATTTTCAGACTTTCTATAAGAGAGCATAAGCTACATCCATCTTCGTCGTGCATCAATCCTTTCGGAAATTTTGTTATAAAGTTATGATGACATTTCTGGATATTTCAACCTCGTCGCTCTAAGACAACGATCTCGGGAGTCTTCGAGAGAAAAATTTCCGGCCAACTTCTCAAAGTACGAAAACTCAAATACAACTTTTGCATAGGAAACGCGTCGGTTATTACCCAAGCTAAAGGACTTTCATTTTTTAAACAAGCTTCCTCTTTATAAGTTTCCTAAATATTGGCCATGGAGTTCTGGGTTGGCAAATGTAGCAATAAGTAAATTAATTACGATGAAACTTTTGTGGGAGATATTCTCATAAAAAATCTTGAAGAGGATGCTGTCAACATAAACTAAATACTTCATTGTTCCATAACATCCTCAATAAATAATTAATAACAATTTGCAAACCATAATCATCACCATCAAATCCAACGCATAATGACGCAAAGGGCCTCAGTTAGATTTCGCCAGTCGTCTCTATCTTGACCTTTTAATTCAATACCTCTCCATTCATAATCTCCCACGTCACGCTTCATAGTCCTCACCCATGTAGGCTTGGGTCTTCCAACTCTTGCAAGCCAAATAAAAAAAAAATTTTCTGGTCAAATTTAAAGTTAAATTACATAGATTATCTATTCTATCAAAGTTGTTACTAATATCTACAGACAAGAAAATCCGCACAGGTTTCAAAATTATATCAAGTAAACCGTACCCCAGAGAACAATTAAAATGCAGGAAGTCAAATGCCTTCTTTCATCCTCTTTAAGAGGAAGTTCTAGGAATCTTCCACATTGAATACAATATAACGAAACTTGAAAGGCCCTTTCCTTTCTACCCAAAGAAAATTTCATGAGAATTATATGTTTAAAAACTGTTGCCAGTTATTAAAATGTTGTTATTGTTCTTCAAATATTTAATTTCAGTAATTATTTACTTTTTTTTTTTTTTTGTAGTTTCCTTACTTCTTTTCCTCACTGAGCTATTTTTCCTGTTGGAGCCCAAGGGCTTATAGCAATCTGCTTTACCAAGTAATAATAATAATAATAATAATAATAATAATAATAATAATAATAATGATGAAACTTGACTGTCCTCTCTACCCAAGGAAAATTTCATGAGAATTATATATCTAAAAAAAAACTGTTACCAGTTACTTTCCACTGGTCGTATTGCAGTTAGAGTAAAACTTTTAATCCCCCAAGGAAAAGAATTTATGTTATTTCCACCTAAATGTTTGCTCTGATAATCCAAACCACATCAAAGACATACAACATAATTATTACTTCTAGCAAACACCTTCGGAGCCTTTCTAGCATCAGGACATACCGTACAAACCATGGTCAGGAACTCAATCAAACTGTCACCACCGTGATGAAGACACTCTTTTGATGGTACAGAGTTCTAAATATAGGTAAAATAAAACTAAAAATATTATCTATTTTAAACGATTACCAGGCGTGCTACGAAAAACTTATAAAAGTGGTCTTCCAGAAAACGTTTAAAAGTGGTCTTCCGATAAACGTTTAGAAGTGGTTTTCCGAAAAACGTTTAGAAATGGTCTTCCAAAAAACATTTAAAAGTGGTCTTCCGAAAAACGTTTACAAGTGGTCTCCCGAAAAAAGTTTATAAGTGGTCTACCAAAAACGTTTAAAAGTGGTCTCCCGAAAAACGTTTAAAAGGGGTCTTCCGAAAAACGTTTAAAAGCGTGGTCTTCCGAAAAACGTTTAGAAGTGGTCTTCCGATAAACGTTTAGAAGTGGTCTTCCAAAAAACGTTTAGAAGTGGTCTTCCGAAAAACGTTTAGAAGTGGTCTACCGAAAAACGTTTAGAAATGGTCTTCCAAAAAACATTTAAAAGTGGTCTCCCGAAAAACTTTTAAAAGGGGTCTTCCGAAAAACGTTTAAAAGTGGTCTCCCGAAAAACGTTTAAAAGGGGTATTCCGAAAAACGTTTAAAAGTGTGGTCTTTCGAAAAACGTTTAGAAGTGGTTCAGAAAAACGTTTAAAAGTGGTCTTCTGAAAAACGTTTAAAAGTGGTCTTCCGATAAACGTTTAGAAGTGGTCTTCCGAAAAACGTTCAGAAGTGGTCTTCCGAAAAATAGTTTAAAAAGGGGTCTCCCGAAAAACATTTAAAAGTGGTCTCCCGAAAACATTTAAAAGCGGTCTTCCGAAAAATAGTTTAAAAAGTGGTCAGGTCACAATTCCTAAATAAAAAAACAATAAAAACAAATCAAATAAACGCAGTAGAATCTGTGATTACGTTGTAGCCAAAATGGGGAAAGTTTCGCCAAAATGACACCTGAGCAATTCAAAACAAAAACCAGACCTCCCAATTTAACAGAATCCTGATTATCTCTTATCATATCGACGTCTGATCCAATTACCTTGATAAACAATGAAATGACTCACATCCATAGGCAGACGATATGATTCCTATACAGCACACGGCTAATATAAGAATGACCAGCCTAAAGGCTGATGTTATCTTATCTCCAGACAGAGCTTACTTTTCTGATTGACTTAGCAAATGACTGTCTTGGACAATTTACCGCGTCTAGTGTGTTTACTTGTATGAACAAACACAGATTGATATAAAAGATATCTGAGAACTTAAAAGTAGATTTCAACACTTGTCATTCGGTGGATGAAACAGAGAAAAAGTCCTTAACCCAATTTTTTTTTTTTTTTTTACCAAAGACCAATCTCACAGAATACTAGACAGATTTAACAGAAGAACAGCATTGATAAGTACAACTGGACTTTCATGGTAGGCTTTACTTCATAAAGATGTATAGAAAAACAAATAAATTAAGTGTACAGTCATGAAAGATAATCAATGAAAAAAATTATGGACTATTCTAATGTATATTTTTCAATTAAAATGTATTAAAGTTTCTTAAAGGTTATTTACAACCACTTTTACAAGCTCTGAGTGATAATTCTTAACAATTCCTTCGGAGTGATATTTTATATTCCTTAAAATACCAATGTTAGGCTGGGAGGAACGTAGAGAGTAGAGGTCCCCTTTTTTGTTTTTGTTTCATTTGTTGATGTCGGCTACCCCCCAAAATTGGGGGAAGTACCTTGGTATATGTATGTATGTAAAACACCAATGCAACAGAAACCAGAAAAGGGATATATTGAGCAATATGCTGATGTGTCTGCATACTCATGACTTCAAAAATGTCACTCCACTGGTATTGCAATATTCAAGGAAGCCTTACACTGTAATCAACTTTAACTTTTGAGCGTAACCTTGACTCGGGTTTACCTAAACATCATTCGCCAAATTAATACTCTATTCTATTTACGAAAGCACTTCCTCTAATTTTGGGGGGTAGCCAACATAAAAAAGGAACAATATGGGACTTTTCCTTTCTTCGCTTCTCCCAGCCTGACGAAGGTTTCAGAAAATAATTATCATTGTTATTATTACTAGCTAAGATACAACCCTACTTGGAAAAGCAGGATGTTTTAAACCCAATGGCTACAGCAGGGAAAAAGGGCCCAATGAGTTTAGGAAACAAAGAAACAAACAAATTCCAAGAGAACTTTATATAAAATAAAATATTTTAAGAACAGTAACAACATTAAAACAGGTCTTTCATATACAAATTATTGAAAAAGACTTATGTCAGCCTGTTCAACATAAAAACCTTTGCTGCAAGTTTGAACTTTTGAAGTTCCACCGATTCAACTACCTAAGAAGATCATTCCACAACTTGGTCACAGCTGGAATAAAACTTCTAGAATACCGTGTAGTACTGAGCCTTATTTTCCACGAAAAGACTCAAAACAGATCTTTCATATATAAACTATAGAAAGAGACTTATGTCGGCCAGTTCAACATAAAAAATTTGATGCGAGTTTGAACTTTTGAAGATCCACCGATTCAACTACCTGACTTATTAGATAATTCCACAACTTGGTAACAGCTGGAATAAAACTTCTAGAATACCGTGTCGTATTGAGCCTTATTTTCCACTAAAAGACTTAAAATAGATCTTTCATATATAAACTATAGAAAGAGACTTATGTCAGCCTGTTCAACATGAAAACATTTGCTGCAAGATTGAACTTTTGAAGATCCACCGATTCAACTACCTGACTTATTAGATAATTCCACAACTTGGTAACAGCTGGAATAAAACTTCTAGAATACCGTGTCGTATTGAGCCTTATTTTCTACTAAAAGACTTAAAATAGATCTTTCATATATAAACTATGGAAAGAGACTTATGTCGGCCTGTTCAACATGAAAACATTTGCTACAAGTTTGAACTTTTGAATATCCACCGATACCGATTCAACTACCTGACTAAGAAGATAATTCCACGACTTGGTCACAGCTGGAATAAAACTTCTAGAGTACTGTGCCATATCGAGTCTCATTTTCCACCAAAAGACTTACGTTACGTTTCCAATTTAAACAGGAATTTTTGCAATTCTTCTCCTCTTGATATCTTCTTGTTTTTGTCTCTCCTCTGCATCTCTCTGTCTCTGTACTTCACTTCTAGCTGTAAGTTCTGCAAAATCCCCCTTTTTTACAATCCCTCAAATACTTATAGCCAAATCTAAAGGGCACCTGGTCGCATAGTACAGCAAACAGAAGGGAAAAACCTTGACACAAAATCCAATCTATCTTTGGAAACAAGAGAGAGCAACACCCTGCCATCGATAATTTCTCGTTTCAATGGGCTATTGTTTGGAAACGCTGATGTTATCTAGAGGCTGGACCGAGGCATTGTGTTCCTTTCTCTGTGTCTCTTTCTCCCACAGAAAAGACGAACCTAAGTTGAAGATGAATACAATTGAGATGGTTACAAGTCTTAGCGAGAGTGGCTTATGAGTTTCCTAGCAGTTTCTCAGTAAGAGAAGGGAAATATAGAAATGCAAATGTTTGATATTTAGGAGTTCAAGAAACTGTCTTACACTTACAATAATAATAATAATAATAATTCACTTTTTATCATCATTTAACGTGTCAACAGATGAGGTCAAAATCTAACTTCTCAAAAAAAAAAAAAATGTTCCACTTCCTACATTTATAACAATATCATCAATAAAAATAATAATGATAATAATAATAAATAATTTTCATCATTATTTAAAGTGTCAACAGATGAGGTTAAAATTTACCTAAAAGAATCACTTATCCCTCACACCACCAAAAAAAAAAAAAAAAAAAAAATAATTCTCGTAATTCTATTTCGAATACCTCATTAAACAGTTTCCTGCTCGGATAGTAATAATAATAATAATAATAATAATAATAATAATAATAATATTAATAATATATTTCATAACAATAATAATATATTTCATCTGCTAAATATTTTCTGTGATGTTACATTTTTTTATCGTATTACATTTCCCAGGAAGTTTCTTGTACATAGGCAGTAAATATTATAATTCAGTCTATAAG
>NC_090730.1:15637757-15642757 GCF_036898095.1 Palaemon carinicauda
CTATTTTATTGCTATTTTAACCGCAAATCCCTTGATTGATCATTTGAGTTTCATCCCCTGTACCGCCAAATTTGGAATTATCCCTAACTCATAAATTCTTAACTGGGGGGGGGGGGGGTGTCCTAGGAGTAAGTAGGGTCTGTGACTTGTCATTCCGTTGGCCTATAAAACAAACAAATAAATAGATAATGACCCTTCATAAAAGCTAACAACTTCAGTCCCTTATTAACTAACACACTCTCTCTCTCTCTCTCTCTCTCTCTCTCTCTCTCTTTCCATGGGAAAAAAGAATGTAGAGATCAATTTAATTCAATCCATCTTTTAGTTGTATATTTATTTTTCAAATTCTTTATCGAATTATAAGTTATCTTCGTCCTCTCTTTGGCTGATGTTTCGATATTGAAGGAGAAATAGGGAACATATGAATACATAAAACCCCTGTTCTGTTTACCTTCCTTTGTACTGTCTAAGTTACTGGAACTAAATAAATATGTAATATAGACAAAACATTTCGTGTTTTTATAGAAAAAAAAAACAAGTTTTACTAATCTCAAATAAGTTTATGGTTTTATTTTCGATAAGGAGATAAAACTGAATCATCTCTCTTTATGTTTGATTTTATATTTTCTGTCAAGATACGTATATAGATCTCTCTCTCTCTCTCTCTCTCTCTCTCTCTCTCTCTCTCTCTCTCTCTCTCTCTCTCTCACACACAAAATTCTACTTTAATTTACTATTAAGATATGCAAATCCTCTCTCTCTCTCTCTCTCTCTCTCTCTCTCTCTCTCCTCTCTCTCTCCTCTCTCTCTCTCTCTCTCTCTGACAAAATTCTACTTTAATTTATTATTAAGATATGCAAATCCCCCCTCTCTCTCTCTCTTTCTCTCTCTGACAAAATTATACTTTAATTTACTATTAAGATATGCAAAGCCGCTCTCTCTCTCTCTCTCTCTCTCTCTCTCTCTCTCTCTCTCTCTCTCTCTCTCTCTCTCTCTCTCTCATATATATAGTATGCTATTTTATTTACTTTCCAAAAAGATAGTTTATCTCTCTCTCTCTCCTACCGCTTCGTAACCGTCTCTCCTTAACCGAGATCGATATGTAAATCAGCTTGTTCTCTAAGTGTCTCTCAGGAGAGAGAGAGAGAGAGAGAGAGAGAGAGAGAGAGAGAGAGAGAGAGAGAGAGAGAGAGAGAGAGAGAGAGAAATGGAAGCTGCTACTCCCATTGGACTGAGATGCATCAACCACCCTGTGAATGAGTTCTATCTTGCAACACTGCATGTGCACCTAACAGCTTTTATGCTTGCAAATAATGCTTGCTTGTCTCGCCCAGAGAGCTAATAGCAGCGTAAGAAGGAGATAAATGATCTCAGCAGGATATCAAGGGAGAATATTCATTCTCTCTCTCTCTGTATAATATATATATATATATATATATATATATATATATATATATATATATATATATATATATATATATATATATATATATATATATATATATATATAACCTACAGCATATTTACATATACATATATGTATATATATAACCTACAGCATATTTACATATACATATATGTAGGGGAGACCGGGGCTAGTTGGCTACAGGGGTAAGTTGGCACAACTGCAATATTTCCTATGTTTGACGGCAGATAGCTCTGATATCACTACCACGTGGTCACTGTCTGTTGGTTCAGTTACCATGAAAACGCCATCAGGATACATTGTACGAGAATTGACCTGTGGTCAAAAGTTTGATTTTGATGATGTTAAGTAAAATCTGAGAAATTACTATTCTTTTGCTAAAATATGTGCTAAATTACTTGATATGCTGAATGTTTTCTAGCTACAATATGTCTTGAAATATGGAAATAAATTGACAATAATACAAAGTTTTTAAAGTGTAAGGTTATTCATCAGATCCCGTTTTAATAACAGTTTCTTGGTTGGGGCATGTTGGCACAGCAAGACTGGGGCAAGTTGGCACTGTGCCAACTTGCCCCCAAAGACATATTCTTATTAATTTTTGGACATTTTTAGGCAATATTACAGCAATTTTCCCATTGTGGCTCCGAATATGACAATCAGTCACGTAAATGAACCAATACCATCTACTTCAGGAGTCTCTACACATAAAAAAATCACTACCTAAGGCAGGTTCAAGAAAGGGAAACTCATTGAACAAAAGGAAGCGAACCACTGCAATCTTGACAGATACTCCAGTTAAAAGAGCATTAGAGCAGAAAAAGTCAAAAGTAAAGCTGTAAAACTGGAAGAATTATGTTTTCAAGGAAAAAAGGGAAACAAAAACAAAGAATTCTAGAAAGCTCAGAATCTAAAGAGGAGGAAACCTACTGTTTGGTATGTGTAGAACCATTTTCAAATAGGAAAACGCGGGAAATCTAGGTGCAATGCCTGGTTTGCAAAAGATGGGCTCATGAAAATGCTCTGAATATTTTTTTTCTTTTTTTAATTGTAATCACTGTGATTCAAATGATGAAACAGACTAGCTTCCCCTTCCTTGCTTTGAAAGTGTAACATTTATTTTGTGATATAAATGTTTTCAGAGACTACATTGAAGGTTTGAGGTATTTCATTAGATCTGTTTTTATTTTAGTTAAGGTGAGAATTGTGATTCAAATGGTAGTGTTTATTTTCTTATTTTCATAACTCAAATTGTGATTTACAATAAGTTCCCTTTCGGCCATTCAAATACTAGTTTTATTTTCTTGTTTGCCAGAGATAGATTTCAATGATAAAAAACCATTGGTTTAAACATTTGTGACATTAAGTGCTGTGATTTCTATGATACTAAGAATAGGTGCTCTACTAAATAGTGTTTAAATAGTCTTTAAACGAGACAAAAAAAATCATGAGCCAACTTGCCCCTCAGTGTGTGCCAGCTTACCCCGCATGTGGGGTATGTTGGCACATGTGAGAAATATTTTTTGAAACCAATTTGTGTTTTTAATTAGTCATGAACCAGCGTCTGTGATGCAATGAAATGTAGTCAGATGTTTATATTTTTCATTCATATAATAAAATCTGCAAAATACCCCATAGTTTTATACCTATGAATACAAATGTAAAAAGTGTGCCAACTAGCCCCGGTCTCCCCTATATATATAAATATATATATACATATATATAAATATATACATATAGCCTACAGAAAATTTATATATATATATATATATATATATATATATATATATATATATATATATATATATATATATATATATACACACACCAATATATACACAGTACTGTATATACAATACATAGTTCACATGTATACAGATATTCATACGCACATATGTATGATATATATGCTTGCATAAAATTATACATACAAAACAAAAGACACATACTTGATATATTATATCCCGTTCCGGAGGATCGCTTAACGTCGAGAATAAAACTTGAATTCAAATATGAATAACAAAATCTAAAACCTCTTAACAGGTTGAGTGGGAAGGGGAAGGGGGAGGGGGAAAGGAAAGGAGGGAGGGAGGGGGCGACTGCCCTCTACGCGACCTCCAGGTACAGGTGTTCCTGGTCATGATGGCGGATGGATACAGAGGAGACTCCTTCTGGTCCCTTCGAAGACACATTGCAAAAGAACGAGTACAGTGCGGACCCAAACTCCCCTACCCCTCCTTCCCCTTACCTCCAACCTCACAACAAACCCCTATCTAAAACAAAATACAATGGTCTCATTATTTCTAATAAGTTTTGATATCTAGAGGGCGCTGCAGATTTCAACAACAATAATAAAAGCACCGAAAAAGAGGTAAAAATCCCATAGGAGTATATTGTTATCAAGAAGATTTGATAGCGGGAAGGCGCTGCCAAAATAAAAAACAGCAACAAAAACAACGGAATTGAATTCAAAATCACATAAGTGTATATTTCTATTAAGATTTGATATCTGTAATGTTGTTACTGTTCTTAAAATATTCTATTTTTTCTCGTTTCCTTTCCTCACTGGGCTATTTTCCCTGTTGGGGCCCTTGAGCTTATAGCATCCTGCTTTTCCAACTAGGGTTGTAGCTTACCATTTAATAATAATAATAATGAGTATATTGCTATTAAGATTTGATATCTGGAAGGTGCTGCAGATATCAATAACAGTAACAAAAACAACGAAAAAGAAGTCAAAATCACATAAAAGTATATTGCTATTAAGATTTGATATCGGGAAGCCGCTGCCGAAATAAAAAACAGTAACAAAAACAACAAAAAAGAAGTGATAATCACGCATGAGGTATATTGCAATTTAAGTTTTGATATCGGGAAGGCGCTGCCGAAACCAACAACAGTAACAAAAACAACGAAAAAGAAGTAAAAACCACACAAGGGTATATTGCTATTAAGATTTGATATCTGGAAGGGTATACTGCTATTAAGATTCGATATCTGTAAGGATATACTGCTATTAAGATTTGATATCTGGAAGGTGCTGCAGATATCAATAACAGTAACAAAAACAACGAAAAAGAAGTCAAAATCACATAAAAGTATATTGCTATTAAGATTCGATATTTGGAAGGCGCTGCCGAAATCTAAAACAGTAACTAAAACAACAAAAAGAAGTACAAATCACGCATGAGGTATATTGCTATTTGAGATTTGATACCGGGAAGGGTATATTTCTATTAAGATATGATATCAGGAAGGCGCTACCGAAACCAACAACAGTAACAAAAACAACGAAAAAGAAGTAAAAACTACACAAGGGTATATTGCTATTAAGATTTGATATCCGAGATATACTGCTATTAAGATTTAATATCTGTAAAGATATACTGCTATTAAGATTTGATATCTGTAAGGATATACTGCTATTAAGATTTGATATCTGGAAGGCGCTGCCGAGATCAACAACAGTATTAAAAAAAAAAAAAAAAAAAAAAAAAAAAAAAAAAAAAAAAACAGCGAAAAAGAAGTAAGAAACACACAAGGGTATATTGTTATTAAGAGAGGCAAACAGAAC
>NC_090730.1:15652757-15660257 GCF_036898095.1 Palaemon carinicauda
ATTCAAATAAGCCTTATATTTTAAAGCTTTAACGCCTTGATTCTCTTTTATACCTCGGGATCAGAGACCCAAGGGGGGACCACTCAAAGAAAATAGCTTCTAGCCAGCCAGGAAATCGAACCCTGGTCCATTACAATGCACACTGATAGACATGGAATTCATATTGTTAATTTCATTATAAGTCAAGTGACCAGGAATAACTAAATGGCAGAGTAGCAACACACAAAAAAGGGCAGATTATAGATTCTACCTTCTTCCTGCCTAGCATACTAGAGGAAATACGTTCCATCAATTCAGGCACTCAGATAATGAAAGATTCAAAGAATACCTTTCATTCAAAATACGTTATTGAAAAACGTTTGACATTTTTTTTTTCCTCGCCGTAAAATGGTTTCAAACTCTTTCTGAACAGAGAAAGCACAGAGAGGCCATACATTATTATTATTATTATTATTATTATTATAAAAACTCTCAAATATCCATTTCATATCAGTAAAATGATTAATCAATCAGGTATACTATCCACTGTTAAAAAGTCCCGTAATTTTAATCAGAAATTCTCCGTAAAATTGACTGTTCTCAGCCATATTTCAGTAAAATACAGGCGACCGTAATTTTACTATACTTTGTTATCATCTTTTACGGGTTGGTGACAGTGGTGTCACTTCTTTACGTTAATATATCCGTTTTTAAAACGCCACATGCCTGGGAAAATTTACTGCAAATTTTCAAGTCTATTTGAGAAATATATTCAATATTCTATTTTGATGTGTCATTGGCATCTAGATATTAATAACAAAAACCACTAGACAAATGTCATATGAATACATTATCAAGTTGTCAGAGAAAAATGACACTAAATTAACATCTCTCTTTTTCACCTTTTTTTGCCTGACACTGATTGACGTGTTATGTTCAAATTACTCCTATAATTACTTCAAGGTGATTTATCGAAACACTTCCCTTTCCCTCTTCAGCTTTTTCCCTGAATGGAAGTAATATCATGGCAGGCCTGGCCCAACAACCCCCCACCAACCCCCACCAACAACCCTCTCCCCTCCCCCAAAAAATATATCAGGACTTAAAACAACTTGTAAACTCGTCTGAGAACTATTATTGCAAAAGTTCCGATCCTATACTTGGCATCGCTACCAGGGGCAAAGAAGGGAACTTCCCCGAACTGGCTATTTAAAAAAAAAAAAAAAAAAAAAAAATCCGGCACAGTGCCAGGCAACGCCAAGCGTCTCCCCCCCCCCCTTCCCACATGTACTATTTGCGACGCTGCGCATGTCCGAAAACTCACAGAGAACCAAATTATGGAAATGCGATGCCCTGTCATTGCATGCAATGATTAAAACGATGTGAGCTTGCAAAAACCGGCACGTGAATATTGCCAACAGAATACTGAAGGATTTTCCTTGTGGCATGCAATGGAGGAGGAGGAGGAGGAGGAGGAGGAGGAGGAAGAAGAGGAGGACGGCCTTAGCAACAGTTACAGCTGCGATGACGCAACGCTCATCAGAAACCCAAACAAAAGACTTGTGCTTTGGTCGCAAACTTAAATTGGCGATTCAGAGCGAGCGCATAGAACGGCCTTTTCTGATATTGCAGCTTTCACGGGATCCAATTGTTTCAAACAACTCTTTGTGTGTATGTGTGTGTGTGTTAGTAATTTATTACATATCTATAAGTTCAGATAGTAACACAAAAGCTCACTTCACGTAGTTGATTTCTTACTTATATCTCAACGGGTAGTTGAATCAGTGGAACTTCAGAAGTTCCAACTTGCAGCAAATGTTTTTCTGTTGAACAGGCTGACATAAGTCTTTTTTATATTTTATTTATGAAATATCTGTTTTAATGTTGTTAATGTTTTTAAAATATTTCATTTCAATTGTTCATTACTTCTTATATAATTTATTTCTTTATATTTCTTTTCCTCACTGGGCTATTTTTCCCTGTTGGAGACCTTGGGCTTATAGCATCTTCCTTCCCAACTAGGGTTGTTTGTAGCTTAGCAAGTAATAATAATAATAATAATAATAATAATAATAATAACAAAAGGTTAATGAGAAGCGATCACATTAGCAGAAGCTTGTCAAATATTACGAAATAGAAGAGAGTCGATGAAGAAATTGAAACGAATGACGTAATATCTCAACTGACTTCTATATGATGTAAAGAGTACAAGTTAATTTAGAATACAGGGAAAAAGGCGGCTTTGCTAATAATATGGTTTTCTTTATAAACTAAAGAACACTGAATCACTTGAATTACTTTGAGATCGACGGTGTATGAATAAAGACAAACCAGTGTTGCAGGGCAGTTTGCTCACGTAGAGAAAGTGGGATTTGAGAACCGTGTCAAAATTGTCTATAATTTGGTATCCTTGGAAGGAGACAGAGAGGGAATCAAACAAGAGCAAGAATAGTTGGAGAAAAGATTTTTTCTTTTTTTCATACAGGAGGTTCCACAAAATAGAGAAGTTCAGACTCCTGAGTAAACTCGAAATTGAGGGCATTGATAAAGTGCTCTATTTCTTTTTATTTATTTATTTTATTTTTTTTTTTTGTCACTTAAAAGTCAATCTTCCGTATCTTGGTTACAGTCTTTGATTATCAATAATTTCCATAATTTTAAAAGTGTTCAGTCACACACCCGTTAGGCCCAACACAATATAAAATCAGTGTAAATCAAACAGTAATCTAAATGACATATAATTTGTACTGATAAGAATGTGATATGATCTACCAGGCTTACATGAAAATCATTTTCATTGGTTACGTCTCTGCCTGGTGATCGCCAGACTGGGGCTAGAGTCCCGCCCAAACTCGTTAGTTCCTTTTCGTGTCTGCAACCTCGCCATCCTTGTGAGCTAAGGATGGGGGGGTTTGGGGTAGCTTATAGGTCTATCTGCTGGGTCATCAGCAGCCACTGCCTGATCCTCCTTGGTAATAAATCAAGTAGACAGGAGACTTGGAGGCTGAACATGTGTATAATAGCTAAATATCTAGGGCATTGTCCTGCTTGCTACGGCAATGTCACTGTCCCTTGCCTCTGCCATTCATGAGAGGCCTTCAAATTTTTTAATCCATTCACCGGATACAAGAAATAAACGATGCCAGCAAAGACCAAATTCGTCACTTGAAATTTTATTGTTATTAATTAAATTCGATAAAATGAGATCAATATTGAGGACAATAACATTTTTGTGAGAAAAAAAAAAGCAATAGCTAGTAACAATGACCAAGAGCATCCAATCACTAAAAAAAAAATAATGACAATAGACTAATTACGAAAACTAATAAGTTCAATGGCACTTGACATAATATGACTAATGATGGTTGACCTAAAATATAAAATGGAATAAAAAGATCAGTATGGGGACCATTGACACCAATTTTAAGGAGACCGTAAAACAATGACATCGTCACCCTTAATGAATCACAAAATGGAGGAGGAGGAGGAGGAGGAGGAGGGAGGAGTACCCACCTCACATAATAGAATTCAAGGACATGCAAACTCCCATAGCAGCCCCTACCTAAGCCTGAAGAACTGAATCCGGTTCGAATCGGTTAGAATCCGTTCAGCTCAACATCGCCCGAGAGAGACCAGGCCAGGGGACATAAAGAGACTGCACACATCTCGCTAACGGGGTCACGACACTTCATTTCAAGTCATATAATTCTTAATAGCGGAAGAGAAGTTTTAAGAGTTGCAAAAAGGGGGGTGGGGTGGAGGGTGGTTTACCAAGCTGGTTGTTTATTTGTTACGTCGTCACTGCTGCTATTAATATTATTATTATTATTATTATTATTATTATTATTATTATTATTATCATTATTACTTGGTAAGCTACAACCCTAGTTAGAAAGGCAAGATGATATAAGCCCAAAGGCTCCAACAGAGAACATAGCCCAGTGAGGAAATGAAATAAGGAAATAAATAAAGTACAAGAGAAGTAACTAAAAATTAAAATATATTTTTAAAATAGAGACATTAGAATAAATTTTCATATATAAACTATAAAAACCAAAGGAGAAATAAGATAGAACAATGTGCCCGAGATAGTGACAGACCATGGTACTGAGGCTATGGCACTACACAAGACTAGAGGACAATGGTTTGATTTTGGAGTGTCCTTCTCCTAGAAGAGCTGCTTACCATAGCTGAAGAGTCTCTTCTACCCTTATCAAGAGGAGAGTAGCCACTGAACATTTACAGTGCAGTAGTTAACCCATTGAGCGAAGAAGAATGCAATAATCAAAAACCAGTTTAATTGGATCATTATAACTATTTCTAGGTGGTTTTTACACGGCATTTCCGCTATGATCATCGTCACCTTAGTTGTATACTGTGAATTCTTTATAGTGTTTATCGACTTCAATAATACTGAATTTGAAAACCGCAGTAATTGACACGGCTTCCTCATATCATTAATTATATTCTAGATACTTTGATAATTAATAACTTAGACAATTTTAAATTAGGATTAATAATATTGACGACGAAAGATTCAAAAGCGTTACTTATTGTGTAATAATCACAACCAAATACTGGCACCCCCCCCAAAAAAAAAAATAAAAAAACACCTTCCATATACGGAGGTAAACAAAAAAATCTTCAGTTCGATTATAGACAAAACAGGTTACTTCACTATCTTTAAACAAGACCAGGGTTCAATTAGAGATACTATGTGCAAATTACCTAATAGCTTAATACAAAATATAATAAACGTGACAAAGGGTAAACAAAATATCCAATAAAAACCTGATTAATATCTATAAAAAATTATACAATGGAATTAATATAGTTGTTTTAAATCTCCTAAAATGTTCTCACTTTACAGGTGTGGGGTTTTAGTTCAAGTTTCATCAGAATAGATGCTCACCAGAACGTCAGCCAGGCAAGCCAACACCCTACTAGCAGTGGTTTCCCCAGTAAACAGCTTAAACTCACGGTCCCGGTCAGGGATCGATCTGTTGCCATGCGAACGCTAGGCGAATATATTACCACTGTTTTAGCCTGGAGTTAAGTATTTATACTATTATAGATGCAATAACAATATATACATAGTGGGACAACTGTGATATATTACTAATAAAAATACATATAAAAATTTCCAAAAATAAACTGTAAGAATAAATTTATGCTTTTTTTTTCAGAGCTTCAGCCAACTCTTCGTGAATTACAAAACAAACCTAAAACATATTAATATTAACCTCTCATTTACCGTGAACATTTATAATGTAAATAATTCTTAATCTAATCCTTTTCAGATTGCAATTAATGAACATATCAATCAATTCGAATGCAGCTAATTACTTCTTGATCTTGATGTTATGTATATTTACACAAAAATTATTAATTTAATCGATAGGGAAAAATTTAATAATTCTTATAATCAAGGAGGTAAAACAATAACAAAGTTCTACTATTGTCATCATCAAACATTAAAATCCTTTTTATACTATTTTAGCTGCCATCTGTACCACTGACAAATTGTATTATACAGTCTGTTAATATCAATAATATCAACCAACATCTCAGGCTAATCTTATTTTACCAATATTCAAAGGAATAATATCGACGATCAAGCGCAAACATTTATCAACAACAACAGTGTCAACATCACCATTCCAAGAACAAAACAAAGATCGTCTTATGTAACATCTACGTTGCAATTTTCCTAAACAACGCTGAACCGGTTGGTACCGAACCAATACCGGTTGACGAAGGATAAGGCTCTCATGACGCAACGTATTCATGGCTCCTCTCCCTCCTTGGGGAGATGGAATGGGGAGGGGGGAGCGGATGCAGACTCCATGATAAATAGGAGAGATACGGATCGTACAGATCCGAACTTGGGTTGCAAGTTCCACACTGGGATGATACAAAGTTCGTCTCAAAGACGAGTACAAGTTCGACTCGAGGATGGTTTTAACTTCGACTCAGGGGCGAATGAAAGTTGAAGGCATGGATGATTTATGTAGTTCGACTCAGGAACGATTGAAACGTCAGGGATAATTTATAAAGTTCGACTCAGGGATGATTGAAAGATCGAGTCAAGGATGATTTATAAAGTTCAACTCAGATTCAGGGGTGATTGTAAGTTCGACTAAGGGATGAATGAAAGTTCGAGTCAAGGATGATTTATAAAGTTCAACTCAGATTCAGGGGTGATTGTAAGTTCGACTAAGGGATGAATGAAAGTTCGAGACAAGGATGATTTATAAAGTTCAACTCAGATTCAGGGGTGATTGTAAGTTCGACTAAGGGATGGATGAAAGTTCGAGTCAAGGATGATTTATAAAGTTCAACTCAGATTCAGGGGTGATTGTAAGTTCGACAAAGGGATGAATGAAAGTTCGAGTCAAGGATGATTTATAAAGTTCAACTCAGATTCAGGGGTGATTGTAAGTTCGACTAAGGGATGGATGAAAGTTCGAGTCAAGGATGATTTATAAAGTTCAACTCAGATTCAGGGGTGATTGTAAGTTCGACAAAGGGATGAATGAAAGTTCAAGTCAAGGATGATTTATAAAGTTTGACTAAAGGACTATTTCAAGATTGAGTAAGATGTTAGGAAAGTTCGAATCAGGGAAGATTGAAAGTTATGCTCAGTAACACTCGTAATTTTAACTTACGGATGATTGAAAGTTCGACAATGGGACTATTGTAAATGTGAAACTTCGACTCTAGGATGATTGTACGTTGAGAGAGAGAGAGAGAGAGAGAGAGAGAGAGAGAGAGAGAGAGAGAGAGAGAGAGGAGAGAGAGAGAGAGAGAGAGAGAGAGAGGGGGGGGGGCACTGACAAAATTATCAAGATAAGAATGGAAGCCTGATTAGCTTAGATACCATAATTAAATCACCAATAAAATAAAGAATATGAAAACTGTTTTATATATATATATATATATATATATATATATATATATATATATATATAAATATACATATATATATAAATATACATATATATATATACATATATATATGTATATATATATATATATATATATATATATATATATATATATATGTATATATATGTATATATATGTATAGAAATATGTATATATATACATATATATACAGTATATGTATATATATACATATATATATATATATATATATATATATATATATATATATATGTATATATATATATATATATATATATATATATATATATATATATATAAATATATATATATATGTGTGTGTGTGTGTGTGAGGTGATAGACAGTGTACTTTATTATTTTCTATCGGCCATCTCTCTCAGCAATTCTTAATAACGAAGTACATTGAAGCCTCCACTGGTTGCAAGAGACAGCATTGGAGCAATCCACCAATTCATATGCAGAGAGAGAGAGAGAGAGAGAGAGAGAGAGAGAGAGAGAGAGAGAGAGAGAGAGATCAGTGTATCTCTCCACTAACTACATCGGACTAACCAGGACATCCGTAAAAATTAAGCTATCACAACCTCCGAGGGGCAT
>NC_090730.1:15665257-15672757 GCF_036898095.1 Palaemon carinicauda
CGGGAAGAAAAGATAGTCAGCGGTTTACCATCATCCAAGTACATTTCAAACTTCATTCCTGATTCATTCCCTTAATCTGGAACCTTGCATCTATCTAACTTCTTTTCTCTGACCTCTAGCACCATTCCACTCGAAAAGATAGTGTTACTAAAATATCACACCCTTGTCTCACTCACTTCTACATCAAAGCCGTCGGACCCTCTCTACTATCTACAAATTCTAAACCACGCTTCGCTTCCATCACAAAAGCTTCCAATCGCTCTCCAACCTCTTATCTTCCATATCTTATGCATCCTTAACACACCCTCTTCCCGTAGCCTGCTTCTCTATCGATTCTATCATAAGACCTTTCCGGGTCTTTTACCCTAAGAAATTTCTAGGTCATTGTATATTCTAAGACGAGGACGTTTTGAGAAGAAATAAATGTTCCAGTACGATAACTCAAGTGATAAGTGATAGAATATTAAATGAAGTTTTGCATGGTTCCTACAATTCAACATTCAGCACTACGTAACAACGACTATCTATTCATGCTCTATACATTATCATAAGGCATTAATGAAGCGGTGTGGTGAGGACACAACGATATGATATTATATGTCATAACAAAGTAATTATCTTTTTATCGCTTTTCTCCTAAATACCCCTATATTCTAATTTAGTCTAACAAAAATATAAATATATACTTTGATAGTATTCAGCTACAAAAACAATATAAAAGAAGTGACGACGCTAAATACTTGGATATATCAAGTATATTGAAGTGAAAGCGTGCACGAATATGAATACCTACACAAAAACTGTAAATTAAATAATTGAAAATAGGAGATTTGAAGTACTCAAAATGTAAAACCTAACGCGAATCAAACTTAAAGGAGACTAACCTAACCTCGGTTAATTTTGCGAACACGACGACCCTGATCCACATGCATTTACTTATTTCAAACATGAAAGAGCCTTGCAAACTATTAATAGAAAGCAAAAGAGGGAAGGGAATGCCTTTGATAGAAAGCATTAGAAATGGCGCATCAAGCAACCGACCCTTTAATTTCAGGATAATGGTGGGAAAGAAAAGAGATTAGTTCACCAAAGTTTCAACTGGGCTCCACAAGGCACTATAGTCAATTTCTTTTAGTGATGCAGATTTGCACCGACTCGCAGCGGTGCCCTTTTAGCTCGGAAAAGTTTCCTGATCGCTGATTGGTTGGACGAGATAATTCTAACCAATCCGGGATCAGGGAAATTTTCCGAGCTAAAAGGACACTGCTGCGAGTCGGTGCAAATCTGCCTCGATAAAAGAAATGGACTATAGAAGAGTTGGAAGACCTAGACCTACATGGCTGAGGACTATGAACCGTGAAGTAAGAGATGATGAATGGTGAGGTATTGATTTAAAAGCTCAAGATAGAGACGTCTAGTGAAATATTACCGTGGCCCTTTGCGTCAATGGGCGTAGGAGATGATGATGATGATATGAAACAGTGTTACTTTCCAGTACGAGGCTCCATTAACTAGAACCCTTTGAGAAGGAATCCTTTCAAGATATTAAACAAAGTAAGACTTTTAACATAAAAATAATCTTGATAATCAGTAAAATGAATCAATTTAATCTATTCTTCTATATAAACGTTAATATTCGGTGAAACAATTACCCCTACGTTAAAGATTGTATTTTCAACCTTTACTCGCACATCAATATTTCGTCTATTGTGTCCTACTGAAAAAAAAAAAAAAAAAAAAAAAAAAAAAAAAAAAAAAAAAAAAAAAAAAAAAAAACCGTTTTAATACTTTGAAATCCTTTGGTATGATTGCAAATATCCTCATAGCAACCCAGACATCTTAAAATCTTAAATGTTAGTAAAAGGGATGTAATAGACCGGATGTGTCAATAACGAGCTAGATAGATATATGAAGCTATGAGTAAAATAATCATAATGACTGCATACCTAAAAACAGAAATTCTCTCTCTCTCTCTCTCTCTCTCTCTCCTCTCTCTCAGACTGATATCTAAAAACATTGCCTAACCGTTTTTCCTCCTCCTCTCTCTCTCTCTCTCTCTCTCTCTCTCTCTCTCTGACTAATATCTAAAAACGTTGCCTAACCGTTTTTTCTTTTTCCTCTTTCTCCTGATCTTCTTCTATCAGAGTAATTATATCCCTTCCACCCACAACTTGTACTCGACAAGTGACAGTCGGGATGTGCTATTAGTCACAGGCTAAACACGATCTTTTTTTTCTTTTTTTTTCTTTTTTTTTTTGTGTGTGTGTGTTTGTGTGTGTGTTCGGGTATCAAATGAGGATGACCAGATCGCAACAAGAAAAGCGAGTACTTTCACCTGTACTGTACTTGTCCTAGAGAGAGAGAGAGAGAGAGAGAGAGAGAGAGAGAGAGAGTGTGTGTGTGAGTCTGTTGCCATGCGGGGAAGGACTCCTCCTGGAAGGTCCCTTTCTCATACCCACTCCACCCTCATAAACATTGCCCCTCAAAATGCCCTCCGCCCATCTTTACGATTTAAATCCCTTTGTCCTTTCCTCCCCTTACAATTTCATCCTTTCCTTCCCCCTTATACACTTCTTCAC
Organism: Palaemon carinicauda; assembly: GCF_036898095.1. Classification (NCBI taxonomy): domain Eukaryota; kingdom Metazoa; phylum Arthropoda; class Malacostraca; order Decapoda; family Palaemonidae; genus Palaemon; species Palaemon carinicauda. The sequence goes on from NC_090730.1 coordinate 15,667,837, forward strand.
TTCCCATACATCAAATGCAATTCCACTGTACCCTTCTTCTCTTCATATGCATCAAATGCAATTCCCTTATACACTTTTTCCCTTCCCATACATCAAATGCAATTCCTCTATACACTTCTTCCCTTTTTATGCATCAAATGCAATTCCCCCATACACTTCTTCCTTTCCCATATATCAAATGAAATTCCCCTATACGCTTCTTCCTTTCACATACATCAAATGCAATTCCCCTTATACACTTCTTCCTTCCTCATACATCAAATGCAATTCCCCTTATACACTTCTTCCCTTCTCATGCATCAAATGCAATTCCCCTTATACACTTCTTCCCTCCTTATACATCAAATGCAATTTCCCTTATACACTTCTTCCCTTCTCATACATCAAATGCAATTCCCCTTATACACTTCTTCCCTTCTCATACATTGAATGCAATTCCCTTTCCACTCTATTTTTCATACATTTCAATACCCAACTTGTTCAACTAACCTTTTTTCTTAATTACCCTTTATGTTCTCCCTACAATTATATTCTTTCATTTTCTACTTTTCCTTACAATCTTCCCCATCAGTGAAGAGCCCCCTAAAAGCACATTTGTCCTCCCAGATTATGGAATTGTAACACCTTTTCTTCCCATTACACAGGGCATCAACTTCTTCTTTAGCCAATTTTCCAATCACAAAATCAAAAAAAATCATTATGTTTTCTTCTCCTCGTTCCCCTTTTCCCGACTAATTCCCCCCCCCCTTAACAAATTCCCTTAGGTACCTAACGGGCACACCCCCTCCCAAAAAAAAATGTGTAATGCTTGAGGGAGAGGGAGGGAAGGATGAGGGGAGGGAAAGGAGAGGGGAGGGGAGGGAAGATAAAGGGGAGGGAAGATAAAGGGAAGGGAAGGGAAGGGGGAGGGGAGGGTAGGGAAGGGAGATGGGAGGGAAGTGAGAAAGGAGGGAGGGGTGATGGGGAGGGAAGGGAAGGGAGAAAGGAGGGAAGGGTGATGGTGAGGGAAGAGAAGAGGGAGGGAAAGGAAGGGGGAGGGGAGGGAAAGGGGAGGGGAGGGAAAGGAGATGGGAGGGAAGGGTGATGGGGAGGGGAGGGAAGGGAGAGAAGAGGGGAGGGAAGGCAAGGGGGAGAGGAGGGGAAGGGAGAGGTGAAGGAAGGTGGCACTGAATCACGTAAATTGCATCAGCTTCGAAGGGACATCTGCCTTGTTACGTCAGTGTCTCCTGACTTATAAAAATCTTTTGATATTTTCAGATGTTCGAGATCCAGTAATCTATTTATGTGCTTTCCATGAGAATTCTCGAGTATGAATCTAAGGCTAAGCCTAGTGGCTCCTGGATAAGTCGTATTTATCGAGAAAAAAGGTAAACGGCTCTATTGGACATTATCACTCACTATTATTTTTGTCACTGTATAATAAAGTCAAACTACACAAACAAAATAAAAAAGGGAGTAAACAACCCAACAAATATCCAATCAAAGCGTTAAAGCTTTAAAAATCACACAAACACGTTTAATACATGTTATGTTGCATCTATGTTTCCATATAGATATCTTTGTTTTTAAATACATGTAAATCTATGTTTGATAATATTTAAGAACAATGCTTATGCAAATTGCACTTACAACACCACTTAAGACAAACTATATTAACGTAAACAAAAACAATTAGATGCAAAAATAAAGACAAGAAAACACCCACAAAATAAAAGAAACAAGCAACATAAAAACAATGGAAGCAAGAAAATCATTACAGCACGATGAAAGATAACAACGAAATAAGATGGTTGACAAAGGAGATATTTTTCAACGTTATACAACAGAGGGTTGTCTATCACTCGGAAGTCACTTCAACGTAAAAAGCAAATGTCAAATGGATAAGGTTTGGTAATCCAATTACAACATATTATAACCTTTGGCTATATATGAGAGAGAGAGAGAGAGAGAGAGAGAGAGAGAGAGAGAGAGAGAGAGATGAAATCTGAGTAATCTACATTTTTCACGACTGACAAGACTAGTAATGGAACACTTACCAGCTAAGTAGAAATTGAATAATTTACAATTATCACAGGAGGAGAGAGAGAGAGAGAGAGAGAGAGAGAGAGAGAGAGAGAGAGAGAAAAAAATCTGAGTAATCTACATTTTTCACGACTGACAACACTAGTAATAGAACACTTATCAGTTAAGTAGAAATTGAATAATTTACAATTATCAAAGGAGAGAGAGAGAGAGAGAGAGAGAGAGAGAGAGAGAGAGAGATGAAATCTGAGTAATCTACATTTTTCACGACTGACAAGACTAGTAATGGAACACTTATCAGCTAAGTATAAATTTAATAATTTACAATTATCAAAGGAGAGAGAGAGAGAGAGAGAGAGAGAGAGAGAGAGAGAGAGAGAGCATCCAAGTCATAACAATGGTTCTTACGACAACCGCAAACATACCAAAGTCACTATAACCCAACGCGAATAATTATATCTTCGACATTTGATGCCGATATACGAATGCGGTCCACAGACCGCCGATGCTAAAAAAAAAAAAAGAAAAAAAAGAAAAACTATGAGATGACGAAACTTCATGGCAACCGAAACTGCATCGGCGGCTTTGCAATCATGCCAAATGACGTCACTCCGTTCGAAAAACGGCTGGCGTGACGTCACCCCGCTAGAGCCAACGGAAAGTCCTATTAATAGATCGCTCGAACTATCTACTGCCTTAGGTTTACTTTATATCTGAATCTTTTCTAACAGAAGAGACAAGATCATGAATATCATCTTATGAGGTACGTCATTGGAAACGTCCGTACCTGGCGATCTGCTGGAGTGGGATTCGAGATCAGCTCATTCTCGATATTTCTTGTAGTGTCTGCAGCCTCACCTGCTGAGTCCCCAGCAGCCATTGCCCGGCTCTCCCTGGTTCTCGCTTTGGTAGAGAGGTGGCTTGGGCGCTGATTACATGTATAGTATATATGGTCAGTTTCTTGGGCATTGTCCTGCAAGGGCATTGCATCTGTCCCTTGCCTCTGCCTTTTATGAGCGACCTTTAAACCTTTCGATAAGGATTGTCGATGAGATGAAACAGTTTGATCTATGTAGGACCTACACATCACCTGAACATAAAATAATCTAAAACGATATTGGTCAAATCGATTTCATATCAATTACAAGGAGAAAAGTGAATAATAAATAGGATAACACCCGTTATAATTACTAAAGATCTGAATGTCTCTTAACCTCTACTCACTGGCTACAATCAACATAAGTTAATTGACTCATTAGGGTTATGGTGGCCGATGTGGTAACGTCCCTGACTAGTGAACGCCGGACTGGGGTTCGAGTTCCGCTCAAACTTGATAGTTGCTTTGGTCGCTGCAACCTCAAAATCCTGAGTCATCATCAGCCATTGCCTGGCCCTCCTTGGTCCTAGCTTGGCTCGAGAGGGGGGCTTGGGCGCTGATCATATGTATATATGGTCAGTCTCTGGGGCATTTGCCCTGCTTGATAGGGCAATTTCACTGTCCCTTGCCTCTGCCATTCATGAGTGGGCTTTCAACTTTTATGTTTAATTTATGGATTACATCATCTGAGGAAAATGTGATCTTCATGGAAACAATGTTCTTTCCCTATTCTGGTTCGGGGATCGAACGCATGTTTCACAGATGTCAGTAGTGTGTCCAATTCTACAACGAGAGAGAGAGAGAGAGAGAGAGAGAGAGAGAGAGGAATGTATATTAATATAATTCAACTTATTTCCAAGTTATGGGCAAAACAGCTAACAAGATAAAAACTATTTTTTTCTTTAAAAGAAGAGGACAGGATATGCAACCAAAAGCCAGAGAAAATATCTAACACGAAAATATGAAAATTCCAGATGGAAATAACATTCAACTTCACGTCACTTCAGCCAAGCTGTCTCCCTCCAGTCAAAATAGAGAAAGTGGTCTTTATAGACATTTTTGAATAAAATGAAGAAAAAAATAATAATACTATAGTTAAAAAAAAAAAAAAAAAAAAAAAAAAAAAAAAAAAACAAGGCAATCACCAAAACTTCTTAGGCTGATTTCTAAGGTCAAGGTTGTAGTGATGAATAGAAGGATTCCAAAGAGAATGTCATGATTGAATGATTCGAAATCTGAAGTAATGTCTTGAAAGATTCATAATTCAAGTTATACTTTAAAGAAATCAAATTTCAAATATGAAGCTACAGCTAAAAATTAATTCAGGCGACATCCTGGTAAAATAAATTACTGTAATATATATATAAATATATATATTTATATATATGTGTGTGTGTTTGTGTGTGTGTGTGTGTGTGTGTGTGTGCCTGTTTATACCCACGCATTTAACAAGCTGCCACTTTAATCTAAATAATTCTTAAGACATAAAACCTTCACCTGACATCCTGACCACAAAGTTCGCAAGATGACGTCTTAAAATCTTCTAGATTCACGAGACGATATCTTCATATAGATCTAGTTGACGTTTCAATCTAATTCTCCAACTAAATCCCTCAACGCAATAGGTCAGACTGACGTCAATAACGTAAAGGGTAGGGAAAGAGGAGGATTTATAAATGGAGGAATATTACTTATATAAGCCACAAAAAAGATAGTTTATTATAACTATTATTATTACTATTGTTATTATTACTTGCTGAGCTACAACCCTAGGAGGAAAATCAAGAGCTCAAAAAGGGAAAATAGCCCAGTGAGGAAAGGGAATACATAAACTACAATAAAAGCAATTATTATTACTTGCTAAGCTACAACCCTAGGAGGAAAAGCAAGAGCTCAAACAGGGAAAATAGCCCAGTGAGGAAAGGAAATACATAAACTACAATAAAAGCAATTATTATTACTTGCTAAGCTACAACCCTAGGAGGAAAAAGCAAAAGCTCAAACAGGGAAAATAGCCCAGTG
>NC_090730.1:15677757-15682757 GCF_036898095.1 Palaemon carinicauda
AGAATATGGAAAAAACTTTAAGGTCACAAGGTAATTAACGTTTATATCTATACTCCAAAATGGTATTAAGATATACTCGCAGATTAGGCAATGAGTTATCAAAATAACTTGTAATAAAAAGGCGAGTACTACAGATACGTCCAATCAATTATAATTGCCATTTCAAAATTGAGATATCGCGTTCACTTTGGACAGGCAACAAACAAAAACCCTTGACAGTACAAAACGTTCTTGCATGGTGATCGCCAGACTGACGTTCAATCCAGCTCAAACTCGTTAGTTCCTTTGGTCGCTGCAACCTCACCATCCTTGTGAGCTAAGAATGGGGGGGGGGGAAGCCTATAGGTCGATTTATTGCGTCATCAGTAGCCATTGCCAGGTCCTCCTTGGTCCTAGCCTGGGTGGAGAGGGGCTTGGGCAGTCACTAGGGCATTTACCCGGCTTGATACTGCAATGTCCTTGTCCCTTGCCTCTGCTATTCATGAGTGACCTTTAAACCTTTAAACCACTACTGTACCCGCCTGGCCTATAGGTCTATATGCTGAGATATCAAGCAGAAATTGCCTGGCCCTCTTTGATCCTAGCTTGATTGAAGCGGAGGCTTAAGCGCTGATCATATGTGTATATGGTCAGTCTCTAGAGCATTTTTTTTGCAATGTTACTGTCGCTTTCCTCTGCCATTCATGAGTGGCCTGTAAATTCTATTACCACAGACAGGAAAGCTCAGTGATGCCAGATCAAAGACCAGAGACACACAATTGCTCATTCAGGTATTCGTCTCTGTGGTTGAAACATGTCCAGGGAGCTTATTAACAACCAGTACCAAAACTTGTTGGGAATGCCTCGAAAGTCTTAATATTACCACAAAAATAAGGATCCTCTATGCATTGAATTTCTTATTTTCTATTCGAGAGAGAGAGAGAGAGAGAGAGAGAGAGAGAGAAAGAGAGAGAGAGAGAGAGAGAGAGAGAGAGAGAGAGAGAATTGGTTGTTAACTCATAATAGAGGGTTTCCTTATTTTGTATTTATCACCCTGAGAGAGAGAGAGAGAGAGAGAGAGAGAGAGAGAGTTGAAAACTCATACTTGTGGCTGTCTACTCTCATGAACTTTGAAACAGATAAAAACATCCAAACTCATAAAAAGTAATCACTCATAGGCAGAGCACTTTGTAAGGTGTGCGTATTCAGCGTTCGTTGTCAAAACAATTTACGAAATATTTAGCGAACTGTCAAAAAAAAAAAAAAAAAAACCTTCTGACATAGCATTTAATATGAAGCTGAGAATCAGGCTTTATCAATCAGCTATTAAAACAGGCGAGTCAGTAACAAACAATCGAGAGAGAGAGAGAGAGAGAGAGAGAGAGAGAGAGAGAGAGAGAATGTACTCGACTTAGAAATCTATAAGCCCTAATGAGAAGTAAGAACTATATCTTCATAATGGTCATCAGCAGTTGCTATTCCACTGCAGGACAAAGGCCTCAGACACGTCTGGGGTTTGGTTAATTTTCATCACCATTGCGGTTTGGTCATGGTGTGAGACTTTGGGCTGCTCACTCACAGCACAGCAAACCAACCTAGTATGAGTGGTCCTGACTATAGTCCATTTCTTTTAGCGAGACATATTTGCACCGACTCGCAGAGCTGCCCTTTTAGCTCGGAAAAGTTTCCTGATCGCTGACTGGTTGGACAAGATAATTCTAACCAATCAGCGATCAAGAAACTTTTCCGAGCTAAAAGGGCACCGCTGCGAGTCAGTGCAAATCTGCCTCACTAAAAGAAATGGACTATAGTAAAGCTTTGCTGATCATCGCGATACACAAACCCTTTAAACACGTTAAGGTATCCTTATTCAGAAAGGGAAGAAATATAATTATTTACACACACACACACACACATATATATATATATATATATACAGAGTATATATATACATATATATATATATATATATATACATACATATATATATATATATATATATATAAATACTCAAATCCTGGTTTATTGAAAATGACGAAGATAAGACGAAAGGCTTAAGCTTAACTTATCCTTAGCTTTTGATTACACAAGTAATTAACCTTCCAACTGCTGCTTCTATAATATTCATGTACTATCCCTATAGCAATTAGAAAGACTGAACATCACCCATTTCCATATCGGTCAAAAATTACTTGACAATTTTCTTGTTTTCAATGAATGAGATGGTTTCCATGGCGACAAATTGTGCAAATTGCATCAAGGTCCCCCACAAAAAAAAAAAAAAAAAAAAAAAAAACCGGATACACAAAAATTTAGTAAAACCCGATCACCAATTCTTGAGATTTGAAGGTCTTAGCCCACGTCCTTTAAATATACTCTAATTTGAAGGACCTTGCTCTTGGGTATTTTGTGCAACCCAAATTATTACACTGCATTGATTTCAACAGGTGGTCCATTGTCATACAGATTTTAAAAACCTATATAAAAGTTCCATTTCCCAGTGTGTTTCAACGTTTTTTTCTACAATAAATTAAGTACCATGATTATATTGACGAGACTGGGGAACTTCCATATCCTCTACTACCATGCTATGGAATTCATGTTTCAAAGGTTGCATAACACAGCTCATTTTGAGAACATGGTCTTTAGCTTCGCCTTCTTGGGTTAACTCCAACTATTTCATCACTGCCTCGCCCTTTTCTTCATACTTAAGACATAAAAAGGATACAGAGTGACCAATGTCACTCATTTGTATGATTATATGTATACACATGCATACAATATAAGAAAGATTGAAACTATTAATAAATCTAGCGTAAATTCATGTTCAAGCTAATATAAATGTCCTTATAGTTTAAGATCCAGGATCAAGTTCAGCAATACGGACAAAAATATTGCAAGACAAAAGTAACATAAAACGCCTAAAATATATAAAAAGCAAGGGCTGGTTTCGGTTTTGATACCATGGAATTTTCAAACTAGAATTTAAATAAAATTATGTATATTCCCTTTATATCAAATTCGTCCGAGGTAGCATCAGTGGAAATTGGTACAAGACCAGCTTACTCTAGTAAAAACAAAAAATAACTATTAATGATTAGCTTCATCAAAATCGCAGGCGACTAAGAAAAACAGAAGTTGACTAACTTATAACGTCACAAAAAAAAAGTCTGGAACATAAAACAAAAATTCTGGATTTCTGAATGCCACTGAATGTCATTCGAGCCTGGGAGGTCATTCAAATGTTTAGAAGAAAAAAATTTTATTACAAAAATCCTTACGAGAATTTGTATGTCAAAAATTTAATCTGATAAAACAAGGAACCAAAGACAGCGACACTTCACTCCTCAAACAAAATAGAAGAAAAAATACAATAAAAAATTCAAGTGTATTATAAATTTCCAGTAGGCAAGTAGGCGTAATGTTCCCCGCAAATCATGAAAAAAATTAAAAAATAAAAGCCTGATCACATTCAAAGGTGAACAAAAATCTAAACGAACAAAACCTTGCGAAAACCTGTCGGTAATTGTACGTGGCAGGTAACAAGTCAGGCGCAGGATTCTCATTGGCTTTCGTGCACAAACCACCACTTGTTCATCAGGGTACGAACAAGATCCCCCCGAAGGATAAGAACCTAGCCAATCTGGGGGACGAGAGAGAGAGAGAGAGAGAGAGAGAGAGAGAGAGAGAGAGAGGTTCCTTGAATTATTTTAATGGCTTATAGATAAGTTCTTCTGGAATACACAAACACACACACATACACACACACATATATATATATATATATATATATAGAGAGAGAGAGAGAGAGAGAGAGAGAGAGAGAGAGAGAGAGAGATTATTAATTCCTCCTCGAACAAAATTTTTGCACGTACAAATGTGAGAGAGAGAGAGAGAGAGAGAGAGAGAGAGAGATTATTAATTCTTCCTCGAACAAAATTTTTGCACGTACAAATGTATGTATGTGAGAGAGAGAGAGAGAGAGAGAGAGAGAGAGATTCTTTGAGTTACTTTGAGGGCTTTAAGTTAATTTTTCCTCGAACATAGTTTTTTGCACGTGAGAGAGAGAGAGAGAGAGAGAGAGAGAGAGAGAGAGAGAGAGGGGGGGGGGGAGGACAGAGGGAACGGACACCCTCCTTCATTTCCTTCAAGGGCACCTTAACAATCCCCCTCCTACTTAAGAGCTGCCGGTATGACTGGAATATCCCACGTCACTGAAAGCATATCCTATTCAAGCAAGGATACCGTAGGACACTTGGATTTCTCGGGGCAATGAGAGGCGAGGGGGGGGGGGGGGCAGGAGGAGGTAGCGAATTCGATCAGGAGGATTTTATAAGGTTCGGGCTACAAAAAAAAAAAAAAAAAAAAAAAAAAAATCTCCCCTTTAAACGAAAAGCAAGGATCTATCTATCTATCTATGTGTATATATATATATATATATATACATATATACATATATATATATATATATATATATTATATTCACACCATGATGAAAGGAGGTTGAATGTGTATATCTAAATATTTACCCGTCCTTTATTATTATTATCATTATTGTAACACTTACATCTTGGAGCTTGGCCATTGACAAATTTTGAAATTTTGAAGTCTCCATTATAATAATATATTTAACAATAAGAATGAATGTTTGAATTAGGATATGCAAAAGATACACCGTAGCCGCTACGGCCACCGTTGCCAATAAAACAAAATCTGGATATGGTAATCCAATATGACCAATCAATGCTACTGCAATTCGTTAGCCTTCGGCACCACTGACCTCATTTGTTACGGCCTTAACTTGCAGATTCCATCGTAACTTTCTTTATATTTTCTCAATTCTTTCTATATCGGGAATTACAAATTATGAGCACATCTGCCTAGAGAGGATTCAAACTTATAAATAAAGGTTAGACACATTTAAAACCAAGTTAGATACAAAGATACTTATCAATTTAATGGTTTAAAGGTCACTCATGAATGGCAGAGGCAAGGGATAATTACAGTGCACTAGCGACAGG
>NC_090730.1:15692757-15695257 GCF_036898095.1 Palaemon carinicauda
CTTATATAACCTGGCCTCAAGTACAAGACCTTATATAACCTGGCCTCAAATACAAGACCTAATATAACCTGGCCTCAAGTACAAGACCTAATATGAACCTGACCTCAAGTAAAAGACCTTATATGACCTGGCCTCAAATACAAGACCTAATATAACCTGGCCTCAAATACAAGACCTAATATAACCTGGCCTCAATTACAAGACCTAATATAACCTGGTCTCAAATACAAGACCTAATATAACCTGGTCTCAAATACAAGACCTTATATAACCTGGCCTCAAGTACAAGACCTAATATAACCTGACCTCAAGTACAAGACCTTATATGACCTGGCCTCAAATACAAGACCTAATATAACCTGGCCTCAATTACAAGACCTAATATAACCTGGGTCTCAAATACAAGACCTAATATAACCTGGCCTCAATTACAAGACCTAATATAACCTGGTCTCAAATACAAGACCTTATATAACCTGGCCTCAAATACAAGCCCTAATATAACCTGGCCTCAAATACAAGACCTAATATAACCTGGCCTCAAGTACAAGACCTAATATAACCTGGCCTCAAGTACAAGACCTTATATAACCTGTCCTCAAATACAAGACCTAATATAACCTGGTCTCAAATACAAGACCTAATATAACCTGGCCTCAATTACAAGACCTAATATAACCTGGTCTCAATTACAAGACCTAATATAACCTGGTCTCAAATACAAGACCTAATATAACCTGGCCTCAATTACAAGACCTAATATAACCTGGTCTCAAATACAAGACCTAATATAACCTGGCCTCAATTACAAGACCTAATATAACCTGGTCTCAAATACAAGACCTAATATACACCTGGCCTCAATTACAAGACCTAATATAACCTGGGTCTCAATTACAAGACCTAATATAACCTGGGTCTCAAATACAAGACCTAATATAACCCTGGTCTCAAATACAAGACCTAATATAACCTGGCCTCAATTACAAGACCTAATATAACCTGGTCTCAAATACAAGACCTAATATAACCTGGCCTCAATTACAAGACCTAATATAACCTGGTCTCAAATACAAGACCTTATATAACCTGGCCTCAAGTACAAGACCTAATATAACCTGGCCTCAAATACAAGCCCTAATATAACCTGGCCTCAAATACAAGACCTAATATAACCTGGCCTCAAGTACAAGACCTAATATAACCTGGCCTTAAGTACAAGACCTTATATAACCTGTCCTCAAATACAAGACCTTATATAACCTAGGCCTCAAGTACAAGACCTTATATAACCTGGCCTCAAGTACAAGACCTTATATAACCTGGCCTCAAATACAAGACCTAATATAACCTGGCCTCAAGTACAAGACCTTATATAACCTGGCCTCAAGTACAAGACCTTATATAACCTGGCCTCAAGTACAAGACCTTATATAACCTGGCCTCAAATACAAGACCTTATATAACCTGGCCTCAAGTACAAGACCTTATATAACCTGTCCTCAAATACAAGACCTTATATAACCTGGCCTCAAGTACAAGACCTTATATAACCTGGCCTCAAGTACAAGACCTTATATAACCTGGCCTCAAGTACAAGACCTTTATATAACCTGGCCTCAAATACAAGACCTTATATAACCTGGCCTCAAATACAAGACCTTATATAACCTGGCCTCAAATACAAGACCTTATATAACCTGGCCTCAAATACAAGCCCTAATATACCTGGCCTCAGGTACAAGACCTTAATATAACCTGGCCTCAAATACAAGACCACCTAATATCTTATATTCCGACCACAAGTACAAGACTACCTCAACCCCTCTGTAAAAACTCCGCCATTATGACTCAATTCTCCGAATATCTGCGCCAGCATTTTCTTAGGTTTGTGTGTTGGCTCACCATCCTTCTTGATTCTCAGAACACCTGAGACACTAAGAGCTCTTTTTCATCTTTGCGAATACTTTCGACAAATGTGTTCAATTATACCTTTTCATCATCTGATTCCTTTATATATGTTTACTGTCATCTCAAGTTTACAAATATGTTTCTTAAAATATATTCCTTCATTTCACTGTTCATTACGTATCTGTTTATGGTCAAATTCCTTTATATCCGTTTACTATCATCTCAATCTTTCAGATAAGTTTCTTAAAATCTAAACAATTCATTTGTTTATTACTAATTTAAATATTTCATATTTCTTAGCATATGCTAAATCCTTCATACCTGTTTATTCATATCTAAATCTCTCTTATCTCTATTACCTTAGCCATTCCGGTCTCTGTTTACTATCATCACGTCCCTGTTTATTATTGCTAATATCCTTCTTATATTCGTTTATAATTACTTAAATCATTCATATATTGACTTATCATTATCTAAAATTCTTTGTATCTTCTTATCATTTAAATATTCACGTCTATGTTTATAATCTATAGCTCTCCTTTTCCAGTCTCTCAACAACCAAACATGATTTATTTTCATATATTCAAAC
>NC_090730.1:15703797-15713797 GCF_036898095.1 Palaemon carinicauda
TAGTCCTCACCAGTCCCTTCAGAAAACAGTTATATTCCTCACCAGTCTCTAGAAAAGTTATCGTTCTTCCCAGTTTCTTTACGACACAGTCGTCGTCGTCGTCATCTATCTACATAAAACCAGTCATCATTCTAGTCAGTCATTGTATGAAGCAGTCTTTTTACCTCATGCTATCAACGTATTGACTTGCAGTACTGAGTTTTTACTTGCTTTGCCTACATTACAAACGTCACACAGCACATGGGAGAGCTGGCTCTTTCTCTTAGTGACATCGGGTTCAAGCATTCAAGGGGGAAGAGGGGGAGGGGGAGGGAGAGTGGAGGAAGGGGTAGCGTGAAAGCCTCCTCGCAGCAACAGGATAATTAAAGGACACAACCTCGTTTTTTACTTAAGGACATATTTTCTTTTTTCCCAGTCATATTCAGACTAGACATGGTAACAAACGAACGACAGAGAGAGAGAGAGAGAGAGAGAGAGAGAGAGAGAGAGAGAGAATTCTTCAACAATGACAAACCCATTAGTAATTGAAATTTCAAATTCTTTTTACTAATCACTAATACTCTGAAGAAAAATCATGCTCTGATAACGAAGCAAAGCAGCTCTATCTTACAAACATTGTTATAAAAACCTATCATATAAAATAAAAGAATATGAAAAAAACTTTAAGGTCACAAGGTAATTAACGTTTACATCTATACTCAAAAATGGTATTAAAATATACTCGCATATTAGGCAATGAGTTATCAAAATAACTTGTAATAAACAGGCGAGTACTACAGATACGTCCAATCAATTATAATTGCCATTTCAAAACCCCAAAGAGGCTTGAGATATCGCGTTCACTTTACACAGGCAACCAACAAAAACCCTTGACAGTACAAAAACGGTCTTGCATGGTGATCACCAGACTGAGGTTCAATCCCGCACGAACTCGTTAGTTCCTTTGGTCGCTGCAACCTCACCATCCTTGAAAGCTAAGGGTGGGGGGTGAGTTTGGGGAAGCCTATAGGTCGATCTATTGAGTCATCAACAGCTATTGCCAGGTCCTCCTTGCTACTAGTTTGATTGAAGGGGGGGGGGGCGCCGATCATATGTATATATGGTCAGTCTCTAGGGCATTGTCCTGCTTGATAGGGCAATGTCAATGTCACTTGCCTCTGCTATTCATGAGTGGTCTTTTAACCTTTAAACCACTACTTTACCCTCCTAGCCTATAGGTCTATATGCTGAGTCATCAAGCAGAAATTGCCTGGCCCTCCTTGATCCTAGCTTGATTGAAGCGTACGCTTGGGGAGGGGGGGGGGGGGTTATCATATGTATAAATGGTCAGTCTCTAGGGCATTGTCCTATTTGATAGGGCAATGTCACTGCCCCTTGCCTTTCATGAGTGGCCTTTAAACCTTTAAACATATTTGTAGAAGATCAAGTGAAACATTATGTAAAACGACAGACCATAAATATCTAAGGAATGTCATTAATGTAAATTCTATTACCACAGAAAGGAAAGCTCAGTGATGCCAGATCAAAGACCAGGGACACACAATTGCTCATTCAGGTATTCGTCCCTGTGGTTGAAACATGTCCAGGGAGCTTATTAGCAACCAGTACCAAAACTTGTTGGGAATGCCTCGAAAGTCTTAATATTACCACAAAAATAAGGATCCTCTATGCATTGAATTTCTTAATTTTCATTCTAGGAGAGAGAGAGAGAGAGAGAGAGAGAGAGAGAGAGAGAGTGAGAGAGAGAGAAACAATTGGTTGTTAACTCATAATAGAGGGTTTCCTTATTTTGTATTTCTATCAACGAGAGAGAGAGAGAGAGAGAGAGAGAGAGAAAGAGAGAGAGAGAGAGAGAGACTTGGAAACTCAAACTTAAGGATTTCCTTATTTTATATTTCTATCAACCTGAGAGAGAGAGAGAGAGAAAGAGAGAGAGAGAGAGGGAGAGAGTTGAAAACTCATACTTGAGGCTGTCTACTCTCATGAACTTTGAAACAGATAAAAACATCCCAACTGATAAAAGTAATCACTCATAGGCAGAACACTTTGCAAGGTGTGCGTATTCAGCGTTCGTTGTCAAACAATTTACGAAATATTTAGCGAACTGTCAAAAAAAAAAAAAAAACCTTCTGACATAGCATTTAATATGAAGCTGAGAATCAGGCTTTTTCAATCAGCTATTAAAACAGGCGAGTCAGTAACAAACAATCTACAGAGAGAGAGAGAGAGAGAGAGAGAGAGAGAGAGAGAGAATGTACTCGACTTAGAAATCTGTAAGCCCTAATGAGAAGTAAGAACTATATCTTCATAATGGTCATCAGCCGTTTCTATTTCACTGCAGGACAAAGGCCTCAGACACGTCTGGGGTTTGGTTAATTTCCATCACCACTGCGGTTTGGTCATGGTGTGAGACTTTGGGCTACTCACTCACAGCACAGCAAACCAACCTAGTATGAGTGGTCCTGACTATAGTCCATTTCTTTTAGCGAGGCATATTTACACCGACTCGCAGCGGTGCCCTTTTAGCTCGGAAAAGTTTCCTGATCGCTGATTGGTTGGAAAAGATAATTCTAACCAATCAGCGATCAAGAAACTTTTCCGAGCTAAAAGGGCACCGCTGCGAGTCGGTGCAAATCTGCCTCACTAAAAGAAATGGACTATAGTAAAGCTTTGCTGATCATAGCGATACACAAACCCTTTAAACACGTTAAGGTATCCTTATTCAGAAAGGGAAGAAATATAATTATTTACATATATATATAATATATATATATATATATATATACAGAGTATATATATATATACATATATATACAGAGTATATATATGTATATATATATATAATATATATACATATATATATATATATATATTAAAAATACTAAAATCCTGGTTTATTGAAAATGACGAAGATAAGGCGAAAGGCTTAAAGCTTAACTTATCCTTAGCTTTTGATTACACAAGTAATTAACTTTCCAACTGCTGCTTCTATAATATTCATGTACTATCCCTATAGCAATTAGAAAGACTGAACAACACCCATTTCCATATCGGTCAAAAATTACTTAACAATCTTCTTGTTTTCAATGAATGATATGGTTTCCATGGCGACAAATTGTGCAAATTGCATCAAGGTCCCCCATAAAAAAAAAAAAAAAAAAAAAAAAAAAAAAAAAAAACGGATTTACAAAATTTCAGTAAAACATGATCACCAATTCTTGAGATTTGAAGGTCTTAGCCCACGTCCTTTAAATATACTCTAACTTAAAGGACCTTGCTCTTGGGTATTTAGTGCAACCCAAACTATTACACTGCATTGATTTCAACGGGTGGTCCATTATCATACAGATTTTAAAAACCTATATAAAAGTTCCATTTCCCAGTATGTTTCAACGTATTTTTTATACAATAAATTAAGTATCATGATTATATTGACGAGACTGGGGAACTTCCATATCCTCTACTTCCATGCTATGGAATTCCTGTTTCAAAGGTTGCATAACACAGCTCATTTTGAGAACATGGTCTTTAGCTTCGCCTTCTAGGGTTAAGTCCAACTATTTCATCACTGCCTCTCCCTTTTCTTCATACTTAAGACATAAAAAGGATACAGAGTGACCAATGTCACTCATTTGTATGGTTATATGTATACACACGCATACAATATAAGAAAGATTGAAACTATTAATAAATCTAGCGTAAATTCATGTTCAAGCTAATGTAAATGTTCTTATAGTTTAAGATCCAGGATCAAGTTCAGCAATACGGACAAAAATATTACAAAAAAAAAAAAAATTTACATAAAACGCCTAAAATACATAAAAAGCAAGGGCTGGTTTCGGTTTTGATACCATGGAATTTTCAAACTAGAATTTAAATAAAATTATGTATATTCCCTTTATATCAAATTCGTCCGAGGTAGCATCAGTGGAAATTGGTACAAGACCAGCTTACTCTAGTGAAAACAAAAAATAACTATTAATGATTAGCTTCATCAAAATCGCAGGCGACTAAGAAAAACAGAAGTTGACTAACTTATAACGTCACAAAAAAAGTCTGGAACATAAAATAAAAATTCTGGATTTCTGAATGCCACTGAATGTCATTCGAGCCTGGGAGGTCATTCAAATGTTTAGCAGCATAAAATCTTATTACGAAAATCCTTACGAGAATTAGTAAGTCAAAAATTTAATCTGATAAAACAAGGAACCAAAGACAGCAACACTTCACTCCTCAAACCGAATACAAGAAAAAAATACAATAAAAAATTCAAGGGTATTATAAATTTCCAGTAGGCAAGTACTTAGGCGTAATGTTCCCCGCAAATCATAAAAAAAAAACTCAAAAATAAAAGCCTAATCACATTCAAAGGTGAACAAAAATCCAAACGAACAAAACCTTGCGAAAACCTGTCGGTAATTGTACGTGGCAGGTAACAAGTCAGGCGCAGGATTCTCATTGGCTTTCGTGTACAAACCACCACTTGTTCATCAGGGTACGAACAAGATCCCCCCGAAAGATAAGAACCTAGCCAATCTGGGGGACGAGAGAGAGAGAGAGAGAGAGAGAGAGAGAGAGAGGGGGGGTTCCTTGATTTATTTTAAGGGCTTTTAGATAAGTTCTTCTGGAACACACACACACACACATATATATATATATATATATAGAGAGAGAGAGAGAGAGAGAGAGAGATTATTAATTCCTCCTCGAACAAAATTTTTGCACGTACAAATGAGAGAGAGAGAGAGAGCGAGAGAGAGAGAGAGAGAGAGAGAGAGACTATTAATTCCTCCTCGAACAAAATTTTTGCACGTACAAATGTATGTATGTGTGTGTGTGAGAGAGAGAGAGAGAGAGAGAGAGAGATTCTTTGAGTTATTTGAGGGATTTAATTTAATTTTTCCTCGAACATAGTTTTTGCACGAGAGAGAGAGAGAGAGAGAGAGAGAGAGAGAGAGGGGGGGGGAGGAATTGAGGGAACGGACACCCTCCTTCATTTCCTTCAAGGGCACCTTAACAATCCCCCTCCTACTTAAGAGCTGCCGGTATGACTGGAATATCCCACGTCACTGAAAGCATATCCTATTCAAGCAAGGATACCGTAGGATACTTGGATTTCTCGGGGCAATGAGAGGCGAGGGGGAGGGGGGGGGGCAGGAGGAGGTAGCAAATTCGATCAGGAGGATCTTATAAGGTTCGGGCTACGAAGTACAAAAAAAAAAAAAAAAAAAAAAAAAAAAATCTCCCCTATAAAACATAAAGCAAGGATCTATCTATCTATCTATCTATATATATATATATATATGTATATATATATATATATATATATATTATATTCACACCATGATGAAAGGGGGTTGAATGTGTATATCTAAATATTTAGCCGTCATTTATTATTAATATCATTATTGTAACACTTACATCTTGGAGCTTGGCCATTGACAAATTTTGAAATTTTGAAGTCTCCATTATAATAATATGTTTAACAATAAGAATGAATGTTTGAATTAGGACATGCAAAAGAGGCACCGTAGCCGCTACGGCCACCGTTGCCAATGAAACAAAATCTCGATATGGTAATCCAATATGACCAATCAATGCTACTGCAATTCGTTAGCCTTCGGCACCACTGACCTCATTTGTTACGGCCTTAACTTGCAGATTCGATCGTAACTTTCTTTATATTTTCTTAATTCTTTCTATATCGGGAATTACAAATTATGAGAGGATTCGAACTTATAAATAAAGGTTAGACACATCTAAAATCAAGTTAGATACAGGGAGACACCAACTTATCAATTTAATGGTTTAAAGGTCACTCATGAATGACAGAGGCAAGGGATGATTACAATGCACTAGCGACAGGCCATATATACATAAGATCAGCACCAAAACCCCAATCACTATCGAAGCTAGGACCAGGGAAGGCCAGGCCGTGGCTGCTGATAACTCAGCAGGTAGACCTATAGGCTCCCCCAAAGCCATCCCCCATCCTTAGCTCACAAGGATGGTGAGGTTGCAGATCTTACAAGAAACTATAGAGCTTGAGTGGGTTTCAAACCTCAGTTCAGCAGACCGCCAGGCAAAGATGTTCCAACTGGTTATTCTTCTCAAATCTAAGTTTTTGAATTTTGAATTAGAATCAACCTAGTATTAAATATATAAGCACACACATACATATATATATATATATATATATATACACACATATATAAAAGCCATATATTATACTCCTCTTATTATCTGGATTCTCTCAACTAAAAGATAATAGCCTCTGTTCGGCCGGGGAATCGAACCCGGGTCCAAGAAACTGAGGTTCCATTGACTTGGCAAATTTGAATGTACAAAATTTATCATATACAGTATATATATATATATATATATATATACAAAACGATTACTGTGAACAATCCCAATCACACAACAGATACGAAACAAAACATTATTATAAATGTTCCTAAAGATAATTCCACCAGGATACGACGCTTCTACGAACTTTATGACGCCCAGTGGCAACTGATGAATGAAATGTCAGCCATAAATGGTAGTTTTGAAGAAGTATCTATTCAATATATTCAAAAGCGAACTCTCCTGAGAGACGAGACATGGAACTTGCAGGTATACTGAAATAACATCTAACGTAGATACACAAAATTAACATAAAGAAAATAAGCAAATTCGTTTGAGTATTTTTCCTATTTCTAGAGGTAATCTAGAAATCTTTCAATGATAAGATTTGTTAGTCAATCTAGAACTAAATTAATCACGTCTATTACCAAAGTGTGATCTTTCCCCATATCACCTTCGAGTGATAATAAGGTATTGAGTTATTGAGTAACTATAGAGTAATAGGTTTAAAGGCCGCTCATGAATGGCAGAGGCAAGGGGACAGTGGCATTACCCTATCAAGCAGGACAAAGCCCTAGAGGACTAACCATATCACATATGATCAGCGCCCAAGCCCCTCTACACCCAAGCTAGGACCAAGGAGGCCAGGCAATGGCTACTGATGACTCAGCAGATAGACCTATAGGCTCCCCCCAAACCCCCAATCCTTAGCTCACAAGGGTGGTGAGGATGCAGCGACCAAAGGAACTAACGAGTCTGAGCGGGACTCGAACCCCAGTCTGGCAATTATCAGGCAAGGACACTACCCTCCATGCCACCGGTAATAAGTTATAGAGCAATAAGTAAGTTATAGAGTAATAAGTTATAGAGCAATAAGTAAGTTATAGAGTAATAAGCTATTGAGGTGAATAAGAGGCCTAGTCTGAACCTCTGCAAAATCTCCATATTGCAATTCCATCAGTGAGGACTTCAATAAAAAATATAAATGTGTTCCTGCAGCTGTTACTGAAGAGGGGTGAACGGGGAATTGAAATGGAAGGGAAAAAGGGAAAATCCCAGTAATATTTAACGTTTTCCCATTTGCATTATTTAATCCTTTGCAATTTGTTTGTTCATACATAAGCAAGTTTCGTATTCGTCTGATATGATTTTTTCCCTATAATTATCCTCAATATCACGAAACAGGGCAATTTATTTTCATATAGTTTCTTATTATCATATGCAAAGAAATTTTCTATTTTATTGTACATACTTATAGATGAAGTACACACACATACGTAAGTAAAAAATACTGAATTTAACATATATAAAACAAGAAAAAGTTCTTGATACATTTGATTATATATATATACATATATATATATATATATATATATATATATATATATATATATATATTTATATACACACACACACACATATATATATATATATATATATGTATGTATATAGAAAGATAGATAGACATATAGATAAATAGATAGATTCAAAGAAGATTTACAAAAATATACATTTTACTTAGTGACAAAGTAATCATACCCTATTTAAAAAAAATAAAAATAAACTGTACCCTGAAAAAAAAGACAAAGGAAATTCCGAAATTAGCCTCACATAATAAAAAAGGACAATGGGTACTAAAAGCGGGCAAAATGGAGGCTATTAAAAAAAATCTGGTTTAATGAGTGGCCACAAGAAATGGGAAAATTAACGAGATGCATAAACTCAGGATCAAATGAAATATTAGAAAGAAATGCTAAATCATGTATGAATAAAAGGGTGATAAAAAGTCCAATGACAGTAAACAGAAAAAATGGGGCAGTACCACGTGTTTATAGTTTTTTTTTTTTTTTTTTTTTTTGCTTTGTCGCATAATGATAATAATAATAATAATAATAATAATAATAATATCAATTATCATGAAGTACTACATTGGATCCTTCTCTCTTTTTCTCTTTGCCTACACATATACCGAACAGTCTGGTCTATTCTTTAGATTCTCCTCTGTCCTTATACACCTGACAACACTGATATTACTAAACAATTCTTCTCTCAAGGGGTTAACTACTGCACTGTGGCTACTTTCCTCTTGGTAAGGGTAGAAGAGACTCTTTAGCTATGGTAAGCAACTCTTTTAGAAGGACATTACAAAATCAAACCATTATTCTCTAGTCTTGAGTAGTGCCATAGCCTCTGTATCGTGGTCTCCCACTGTCTTGGGCTTGAGTTCTCTTGCTGGAGGGTACACTCGGGCATACTATTCTATCTTATTTTTCTTCCTTTTATTTTGTTACAGTTTTTATAGTTTATATACAAAATATTTATTTTAGTGTTGTTACTGTTGTTAAAATATTTCATTTTAATTGTTAATTGTTTCTCTTATTTCCTTGTTTCCTTTCTTCACTGGGCTATTTTCCCTGTTGGAGCCCCTGGGCTATAGCTCCTGCTTTTCCAACAAAGGTTGTAGCTTAGCAAGTAATAATAATAATAATAATAATAATAATAATAATAATAATAATAATAATAAGTATGCAAATTGATGATGCCACCGACATAACACTTTATTGTCCTTTCCTATGAACATTCTCAAAAGAAGAAAATTTCAAGCAACAAATATGACCTTCAATGTGACACTATTAGGATTCCCGGTTTAAATACTTGCGGTATATAGAATACATACGATTCCTCTCTCAACTCAACAGTGGGATACAACCATGGAACAAAATCTTTTCTATTTTCATTTTAATACATACATACATACATACATACATACATACACATATAATATATATATATATGCATATATAAATATATATATATATATATATATATATATATATATATATATATATATATACATACGTGTGTATGCATGTGTATACATCACCAATGAAAGTTGAAAAGTTATTGAATACGTATACACCAGTAGTTATGATAAAACATTTAAAAGAGCAAAATTTTGAATCCAGAATTATTGAAAACGTTCAAAAGCGCAATATTTTTTTTTCAACATCGGGAGTTATTGAAAACGTTTAGAAAAGCGATATTTTTACACTTAAGAAACGTTTAAAAGACCGATATATTTTACACCTGAAGTTATTGAGAACGTTCAAAAGAGCAACACACTTACACCAAGAGTTACTGAAAACGTTTATAAACAGCGACATTTTGACACCAGGAGTTATTGAAGTTCAAAAGAGCGATATTTTGACACCAGCAGTTGTTGAAAACGTTCACAACAGCAGTTACTGGAAACTTTTACAACAATAAACCTTCACACCAGGAGTTATCAAGAAGTTCCACACAAGCAAATCGTTCATAACCGTCAATGAAAACGTTCAAAACTGCGAAACGTTCATGACCGTCAATGAAAACGTTTAAAACTACGAAACATTCATATCATAATTGTTAATTAACACCCTTAACAGTCTGAAAATGTCACTAAACAAATAAAGACAAGTAAACGTATTATGGATTAATTGGCAGATATCACAGAAAAACTGAATGTTTAATATACTGTAGGTGCGCAAATGCAAAACATGAAATATGTTATTTCTGCACTAAAAAGCATAGGAAAGCTAAGCGTTTTCAACGCTGACAGACGTAAATTGAAGATATTAAGAGAGGCCGTCTAAATATTTTATTTTAATCGTTC